>NC_080164.1:84846930-85053814 GCF_950295315.1 Erinaceus europaeus | reverse complement strand
GTCCCTTTTGCTTCAGTCCCATAATCCTCTGAGGTCTCATGAAGGACGACAGCTCAAATCTTCCTTTGCAACACTTGAAAGATTTTTCTCTTTTCTCACATAAGGTTTCTGCCTACATTCCAAATTTTAAAATAGAAGCTTTTTTTTTTAACTCTCTATTTGATTTCCTCTTCTCGTGAACTGAAAAATAGATTGAATCTTTCTCTCACTGAAGTTGTCCTGCAAAAGGAGGGTGCTAACTTTAGCTGGCAAACTTGCACTGCACAGACTTGCACATTCAGTTGTTGGATATATATTGCTGTCCTAAGCCAAGGAATCTAATTCCTGGCCACCATATCACATGCTCTTGTAAGTACTAATTGGTTGCCTTATACTTTCACATGAATGGCACCTCTGTTTCACCTTAGGAGATGCATGTATGTAATTTTGTTCATCTTCCATCTTCCATGGACATGTTTTTCATAACTCCCTCTACCTTGCTTACAACTAAGCAAGAAGAGTTAAAACCATGACAATAAAAAACTAAAACTGGAAAAGAAATAGCTTCTTCCTTTAACTCATAGAAATGGAACATAAAAACATGGGAATTTCAGAATAAAAAAAAAACTAATCTCACAAAATGCCATCATCAAAGATATGCAGTGTGGAAGGGGTGGGTGAGAAGGAGATTGGTGCAATTACCCTGTTACATTCTGATCTTCAAGGTCATTCTTCTAACTTCTGAAGATGCTCATAGTCTCAAAAGAGATTCTCCTCCTTTAAATAAAATTTCCTCCTACAGGAAATAACTTTTCCCATAAACTTTTTTTTTCCTTTGCCATTCCAACATTTTGAAGTTACGAGACCTAGTTGCATTCTTTCATTTAACATCTCTGTATGATTTGGTTTGTATAAGTAGAACATTTACTTAGCAACCTGGAAGGTGTCACAGTAAACTCTTGAACCCTGAAGGTGCTGAGTCCCAATTTTTTTTTTTTACTGATTTTTCTTTTTTAAAAAAAAATTATTGGGGGATTAGTGGCTTGCAGTGAACAGTAAGTATAGTTTTTGGTACATGTGTAAAATTTCTCAGTTTTCTGCAAGATATTCTAACCCCTCACCTATGCCCACCTGTACAATTGTGCATGAAAAAATTAAAGCCCTCTCAACCCCCAGGGTCCTTTACTTTGTTAGAATACATCAAACCCAGTCCAAGTTCTGCTTTGTATTTCCCCTTGTGTTTGTATTTTTCAACTTCTGTCTATGAGTGAAATCATTTCATATTCATCCTTTTCTTTTTGGCTTATCTCACTTAACATGATTCCATCAATCTCCATAAAAGATGGGGTGAAGAAGGTGAATCTGCTATTTTTAATAGCTGAATAGTATTTCATTGTGTATATTTACCACAATCTTCTCAACCACTCATCTGTTGTTGAACACCTGGGTTGCTTCCAGGATTTTGGTGATTACAGATTGTGCTTCTTTTTTTTTTTTAATATTTTAATACTTATTTTATTTATTTATTCCCTTTTGTTGCCCTTGTTGTTTTATTGTTGTAGTTATTATTGTTGTTGTCATTGTTGGATAGGACAGAGAGAAATGGAGAGAGGAGGGGAAGACAGAGAGGACGAGAGAAAGGTAGACACCTGCAGACCTGCTTCACCGCCTGTGAAGCAACTCCCCTGCAGGTGGGGAGCCGAGGTTCGAACCGGGATCCTTATGCCGATCCTTGTGCTTTGCGCCACCTGCGCTTAACCTGCTGCACTACAGCCCGACTCCCTCAGATTGTGCTTCTATGAACATAGGTATACACAAATCTTTTGGACATGGATGTGATTTGCTTCTGAAGATCTCCAGGAGAGGGAACTTCTAGAGGTGGAGCTATGGAGTAGCAGCAGCTTTGCTTCTCTCCTCTCCTCTCCCAGGTAAACTAGGAATACCAAAGGAGACCACCTGGGACCACAACAAGGCAGAACTATAAGGACTTCATGAACCTACCAAATCACAAGTGAGTGCAAATATGTATGGCTCATGGACAGAGAGGAGCCTAGGGGGACATTAAGTGGCTGGTAACAATCCAGCAGTTTACCAGTTGAAGCAACACCTCCAATCAGTTTCACCAAAAAAAAAATATGGCTGAAAGAGGAGATGACTCCCCTAAGACTCACCAAATGCAACTGTGAGTCTCCATTTCTACTGCCCCTCAGAGGCTGGAGAAGGAGGGTGAGAGACCCTGTGCTAAAGCTAGGGGACAGAGAACTAACCAGGAAACTCAGGAGAAGATATATACCTCAGTGGCCTAGTGGTGGGGCTCTGTGGAGGGAGCCTTTCCATGATGTTCTTCTGATGAGAACATAGTGAATAGTTGCCTCAGAACCTACAGACTATAAACAGGATTTGTTTAGAAACTCACAGGGCCCAGCAGTGCTGCCTGGTTTGGAAGAGAAGTTGAATTGAGCCCAGAGCTTTGAATCCATGGGAAGTGAGAGTCTCTTTGCATATCCACTGTATTATCTCTTTCCCTCCCTGCTTTATCTCTTAATCAGGAGTTAGAGATTAAGCTAAAAAGCCTACTTATATTTTAAAATCCCTCAGGCTCCCACAACCTACAGGGAAGAAAAATAACAAAAGAGGCTTTAAAAGCCACTGTGCTCCAACTCAGGGATTAAAATAATATTGAAACAACTGTCAGTTTCCACAACTGTGAACTCTTTAAGTATATTACTTAGATACAAGTTAATCCAGGCAAGAGTGATCACTAATTTGAAAAGTACTATGAGAGGGACTGCATAACATACTTTACAGAATGGTTAAATCAAAATGAAAGAATATTGGAGAAATGAACCAGGGCAAGAGTCCAGCTAAAAGCTCCCAAAAGGGTGAAGCACAAAATAATGAGTTCAACCTTCAAACACTAGTTAAGGAAGTAATCACAGGAGTGAATAAAGAGTTTGGAAGAATTGTCATCAGAAATGCAGAAACAACCACTGAGACTCTGGAAGAAAACACTAATTATCTCAAGGTTATTAGAGAGCTGAAAGCTAAAATAGCTGAACTAAGAACACAACTAGCTGAACAATCGAAAACAGTATCAGAATAGGGTAAGAAAATAGATGAACTCCAGAAAATAGTAGAGGGGAGAGATAATAGAATAAATGAGTCTGAAGACAGAATTAGCAAGATCGAGGACAAAGGAGAGATAACTAAAAAAGAAATAAGATATCTCAAAAAGATATTAAGAGACACTGAAAAAAACAACAGAGACATATGGGATGACTACAAAAGAAATAATATATGCATTATTGACTTACCAGAGGAAGAAAGAAAGGGAGGGGAAGAAAGCATTCTTCGGGACATAATAGCTGAGAACTTCTCTAGTCTAGACAACATCAAAGACATAAAGGTTTAAGAAGGCCAGAGGGTCCCAAACAGAATTAACCCAGACTTAAAGACACCAAAGACACATTATATTTAGAATGGAAAGGAATGAGGATAAAGAAAGGATCCTGAAGGCTGCAAGAGAAAAACAAAGAAAAACCTACAGAGGAAAAACCATTAAGATTAGCAGCAGACTTCTCCACGCAAAGAATATAGGCCAGAAGAGAATGGCAAGATATGTATCACATGCTCAATGAAAAATGCTTACAAACAAGACTACTGTATACTGGTAGTCTGTCATTCAGACTAGATGGGGGTATGAAAATTTTCTCAGACAAGTAACAGTTGAAAGAATCAACTATCACCAAGCTTTCCCTGAAAGAAGTTCTGAAAGGTCCCCTATCAATAGTCAGACCACCATAAATGTGCCATATATCACAACACTCTAAAACTCTACAAGAATGGCATTAAAATATCTTCAACCTTTGATATCAATAAATGTCAATGGCATGAATTCACTTACTAAAATGCACATAGTAGGAAGATGTATAAGAAAACACAACCCAACAATATGCTGTCTACAGGAAAACCACCTAACTCAACATGACAAACACAGACTCAAAGTGAAAGGATGGAAAACTGTCACAGAAGCCAATGGCCCACAAATAGGGGCAGGAACAGCTATTCCCATATCTGACATGATAGACTTTAAAATAAATAAAATTAGAAAATCTAGGGATGGACATTACTTAATGCTCAGAGGATCAGTCAATCAAGAGGACTTAACAATTATTAACATCTATGCACCCAATGGGAAGCCATCTAAATACATAGAACATCTACTGAAAGAACTATAGCAATATATTAACAGCAACACAGTCATTGCATGGGACTTCAACACCCCACTCTCTCAACTTGACAGATCATCCAGGCAGAAAATCAATAAAGACATGAGGGAGCTAAATGAGCAGATATATAAGCTAGAACTATTGGACATTTTCAGAGTCATTTATCCTACGAAACTGGAATACATATTTTACTCTAGTCCATATGGATCATTCTCAAGGATAGACCATATGTTCAACCACAAAGACAGCATCAGCAAATTCAAGAGCATTGAAATCATTCCAAGCATCTTCTCAGACCACAGTGGAATTAAACAAACACTTAACAATCAAATAAAGATTACTAATAATCCCAAAATGTGGAAACTCAACAGTACACTCCTTAGCAGCTACTGGGTCAAAGCGGAAATAAAGGAAGAAATCAAAATGTTTTGAGAGTTCAGTGAAAATGAAGAAGACACAAGCTATCAAAATATTTGGGACACAGCTAAGGCAGTACTGGGAGGGAAGTTCATAGTCATACAAGCACACATTAGGAAACAAGAAAAAACACAAATAGACAAACTGATTGCACACTTTAAAGACCTTGAAGAAGAACAAAGGAACCCTAAAGCAACCAGAAGAACAGAAATCACTAAAGCTAGGGCAGTAATAACACTGAAAATAAGAAAGCCATACTAAAGATCAATGAAAGTAAATGTTGGATCTTCGAAACAGTGAACAAAATCAACAAATATTTAGTCAGACTCACAAAACAAAAAAGGGAAATGACCCAAATAAATTGGATTATGAATGAAAGAGGAGATATCACAGCAGACACTGCAGAAATTCAGCATATCATGCAAGACTTCTATGAACAACTATATATCACCAAGCTAGATAACCTGGAAGAAATCGACGATTTCCTAGATACCTATGAACTTCCAAAATTAAATAAAGAGGAACTAGATAACATGAGAAGGCCCATCACAGCTAATGAAATTGAAAAAGTTATCCCCAAGAATAAAAGTCCTGGACCAGTTGATTTTAAATATGAATTCTACAAAACCTTCAAAGAAGAATTAATACTTCTACTTTTAAAAGTCTTCCAGAAGATTGAAGACACTGGAATACTTCCTTCTAGCTTCTATGAAGCCAACATCACTCTGATACTAAAAGCAGACAGGGACACAACCAAAAAAGAAAACTACAGACCAATATCTCTGATGCACATAGATGCTAAAACACTGAACAAAATTCTAGCCAACCAGATACAGCATAATGTTAAAAAGATTGTTCATCATGACCAAGTGGAGTTTGTCCCAGGGATGCAAGGTTGGTTTAATATATGTAAATCAATCAACGTTATCCACCACATCAATAAAAGCAAGATCAAAAAGCACATGGTCATAACAATAGATGCAGAGAAAGCCTTTGACAAAATACAACATCTCTTTATGATCAAAACACTACAAAAAATGGGAATAGATGGAAAATTCCTGAAGATAGTGGAGTCTATATATACAAAACTACAGATATCATACTCAAAGATGAAAAACTGGAAGCACTTCCCTTCAGATCAGTTAATAGACAGGACGGCCCACTATCACCATTATTATTCAACATAGTGTTGGAAGTTCTTGCCATAGCTATCAGGCAGGAATTAAAGGGATACACACTGGAGGAGAAGTCACTCTCCCTATTTGCAGATGATGTGATAGTATACATAGAAAAACCTAAAGAATCCAGCAAGAAGCCTTTGGAAATCATCAGGCAATACAGAAAGGGGTCAGGCTACAAAATTAACATTCAAAAGTCAGTGGCATTCCTCTACGCAAACACTAAATTAGTAGAAGATGAAATACAGAAATCAGTTCCTTTTACTATAGCAACAAAAGCAATAAAATATCTAGGAATAAACCTAACCAAAGAAGTGAAAGACTTATATACTGAAAATTATGAGTCATTACTCAAGGGAATTGAAAAAGACACAAAGAAGTGGAAAGATATTCCATGTTCATGGGTTGGAATAATTAACATCATCACAATGAATATACTACCCAGAGCCATATACAAATTTAATGCTATCCCCATCACGATCCTAACCACATTTTTAGGAGAATAGAACAAATGCTACAAACGTTTATCTGGAACCAGAAAAGACCTAGAATTGCCAAAACAATCTTGAGAAAAAGAACAGAACTGGAGGCATCACACTGCCAGATCTCAAATTGTATTATACAATGGCTGATGTCATCAAAACTTGGTACTGGAACATGAATAGACACACTGCCTAGTGGAATAGAATTGACAGCCTGGAAGTAAGCCCCCACAACTATGCACATCTAACCTTTGACAAAGGTGCCCAGACTATTAAATGGGGAAAGCAGAGTATCTTCAACAAATGGTATTGGGAAAAATGAGTTGAAACATGCAGAAGAATGAAACTGAACCACTATATTTTACCAAATACAAAAGTAAATTCCAAGTGGGTCAAGGACTTGGATGTTAGAGCAGAAACTATCAGCTACTTAGAGGAAAATATTGGCAGAACTCTTTTCCACATAAATTTTAAAGCCATCTTCAATGAAACAAATCCTATTACAAAGAAGACTAAAGCAAGCATAAACCTATGGGGCTATATCAAATTAAAAAGCTTCTGCACAGCAAAAGAAACCACTACCCAAACAAGGAGACCACTCACAGAATGGGAGAAGATCTTTACATGCCATACATCAGACAAGAGTTTAATAACAAAAATCTATAAAGAGCTTTCCAAACTCAGCAACAAGAAAACAAATGGCCCCATCCAAAAATGGGGAGAGGACATAGACAGAATATTCACCACAGAAGAGATCTAAAAGGCTGAGAAACACATGAAAAAATGTTCCCAGTGATTGATTGTCAGAGAAATGCAAAGACAACAATGAGATACCACTTCATTCCTGTGAGAATGTTATAAATCAGAAAAGGTAGCAGCAGAAAATTCTGGAGAGGGTGTGGGGTCAAAGGAACCCTCCTTCACTGCTGGTGGGAATGTAAATTGGTTCAACCTCTATGAAGAGCAGTCTGGAGCTCTATCAGAAAGCTAGAAATGGACCTACCCTATGATCCTGAAATTCCTCTCCTGAGGATATATCCTAAGGAATCCAACACACCCATCAAAAAAGATTTGTGTACACATATGTTCTTAGCAGCACAATTGGTAATAGCCAAAACCTGTAAACATCCCAGGTGTCCAACAACAGATGAGTGGCTGAGCAAGCTGTGGTATATATATATGAATACTACTCAGCTATTAAAAATGGTGACTTCACTGTTTTCAGCCTATCTTGGATGGACCTTGAAAAATTCATGTTATGTGAAATAGGTCAGAAATTGATGAATATGGGATGATCTCACTCTCAGGCAGAATTTGAAAAAACAAGATCAGAAGAGAAAGTACAAGTAGAACCTGAACTAGAATTGGTATATTACACCAAATTTAAAGACTCTGGGGTGGGTAGGTGGGTAGGTAGGTGGGTGGGTGGGTGGGTGGGAGAGTACAGGTCCAAAAAGGATGAAAGAGGACCTACTGGGGATTGTATTGTTATATAGAAAACTGGTAAATGTTATGCATGTACTATTATATTTACTGTCCAATGTAAAATATTAATTGCCCAATCAAGAAATTAAAAAAAAAGATCTCCAGGAGAGTAGTAATATGGTGGGTCCAGTTCTATCCTTCTGAGAGTTCTTCAGACTGCTTCTTTAGTACTTGGACCAATTTGCATTCCAGTTAGCAGTGTAGGAGTGTTCTTTTCTCCCATGATCTCTCCAGCATTTCTTAATGCTATCATATCTGATGTATAACCTTCTCACAAGGGTGAATTGATATTTCATTGTTTTTCATTTGCATTTTTTTGACAAGGACTTAGAGAATTTTTCAATTGTCTGTTGAGCTTTTGGATATATATCCAAAAGCTCCTGGTGGCCATTTTTCCATTGTTGTTGTTCTGCTGTTATTGCTGCAGCTGTTGTGTTGTTGGATAAGACAGAAAGAAATTGAGAGAGATGGGGAAGACAGAGAGGGGGAGAGAAAAACACCTGCAGACCAACTTTACCTTTTGCGAAGTGACCTTTCTGCAGGTGGGGAGCCAGGGACTCAAACCTGCATCTTGCTCTGGTCCTTGAGCTTTGCACTGTATGCTTGACCCAGTGGACTACTTCCTGGCCCTGGCTTTTGGATATATTCTTTGTCAAATATCCTGCTCATATTCCTCTTTCCACTTCTGGATGGGGTCATTTTTATTGTTGTTGTTGTTGTTAAGTTCATGAGACTTTTATACATTCTGCTTATTAGCCCTTTGTTTGATTATGAAATATAAAGATATTCTCGCGTTCTATAAGGAGTCTGTTTGGGTGGTGGTTTCTCTTGCTGTGCAGAAGATTTTTAATTTGTTGTACTATTGGTTTATTTTTGTTTTAACTTTCTTGCAACTGGATTTGTATGATTGAAGATGTCTATAAAATACAGATGGAGTGGGTGGGCAATAGCACAGCAGGTGGGCAGTAGCACAGAGGGCACATGGCACAAAGCACAAGGACCCATAGGGATCTGGGTTTGAGACCTGGCTGCCCACCTGCAGGGGGGTCGTTTCACAAGCAGTGAAGGAGATCTTCAGGTGTGTCTATCTCTTTCCCCCTCTCTGTCTTCCCTTGACTTCTCTCTGTCCTTTCCAAAAACATTGACAGCAATAAAAATAACAACAATAGGTAACAAAAGGAAAAAGAGAGAGAGATGGAAAAGAGTGATGTCAATGTTTTCTCCTAAGTATTTGATAGTTTCTGGTATACCATCCAAGTCCTTGACACATTTGGAATTTACTTTTGTGTGTGGTGAGATGCAGTTGTTCAATTTCATTCTTTTGTGTGTTTCAACTCAATTTTCTCAACACCATTGGTTAAGAGATTCTCTCCATTGAATAGTTTGGGCCCCTTGTCAAAAGTTAAATATCCATAGGTTTGGTGAATTATTACCAGGCACTTTTGATTATAATGACCATTATAATGAGATCTGGGAGCATAATGCCTACAATCCTGTTCTTTTTTTCCCAAGATTGTTTTGACAATTCTAGGTATTTTATGATCCCAAATAAACCTTTGCAGCTTTTATTCTATTCTCTTAAAAAAAAATTGTTTCAGAAAAGGAAACTGCCTGTGGGAAAGATACTAATTTCATCTCAGAAGTAAAGATTCTTCAACATGAGATTAGAACAACTAAATCAGGAAGCTGATGAAATTTTTCAAATAATGAAATTGAGCACCAACATGTAAAATGTGCTTGTATATATGGCTGAACTATACAATTCATGGAGATTAAAAATAAATATCCTGAAACATGGATACAGACTGGTTTCAAAGGAAACTGGGAAACAGTATAGAGGATATACAAAAAACATTTATGCCTAAGGTTCCAAGGTCTCAGGTTCAATCCATGGTATCACTATAAAATTAGAGCCGAACAGTAACAATGGAAGCTGGACAACATACTCTATCTATACAACCTGAGGAAGAGGGGCCCTGTGATTGGGGCAGCTTGAAATGCTCCTACTCATTACCACAGAATGAGACCTCATATCTACTGGGATGCAGAAGTTACATAGGCTCCTAATGTGAATATGGGCCTCAGATCAAATCGATGGGGTTTACAGTCAACTATATTTATACACCTTCCCCATATTTGAGAGCTTCTCTCTTCCCTGATCCAGTTTCTGGTCCTTTTTCCAGCCATGACATCATCTCCCAAGATATAACTTGGATCCACCTGCATATCAGATTTCAGGCTCAGAAAAAAAAAAAAAAAACTAGTATAGTCATGGGCCCTTTGGAATATAACTAAAATAGTCCTACTAGCTATCTTCGAAACGGAGACCCCCAAATCTTCATCTGCACTATTCCAGCCCTTAGGTTCATGATTAGTCAATTTGTTTGGCTTTATATGTTAACTCCTATTTCAGCCACCAGGTTTCAGATGCTACCATGATGCCAACTGGACTTCACTGGACAGACAACCCACCAATGTGTCCTGAAGCCCACTTTCCCAGAGCTTTGCCCCACTAGGGAAAAAGAGAGACAGGATGGGAGTATGGATCGACCTGTCAATGCCCACGTTCAGCGGGGAAGCAATTACAGCAATTACAGAAGCCAGACCTCCCACTTTCTGCACCCCATAGTGTCCTTTGGCCCATACTCCCAGAGGGATAAAGAATGGGAAAGCTATCAGGGGAAGTGATGGTATAGGGAGTTCTGGTCGTGGGAATTGTGTGAAGTTGTATGCCTCTTATCCTATGTTTTTTGTCAGTTTTTTCCTTTTTTTAGAAATAAAAATTAAAAAAAAAGTGGCGGGACCTTGATGGAAATTGCATTCAGATGTATACGGCTCTATATTCCTCTGGCATGCTAGTAATGCATGTATTACTTCTTTTAAGGTTATCCCATATGCCTCTGTTTTTTTTTTTTTTCGGTATCTCTTAATTTCTTTTTTAGTTCTCTTCTTTTTCAGTTTCCTCTAACTCATCATCTTACTGCTTTACACATTTATGTTTCTCTTTGATGAAGTAGATTATCAGGTTTTTTGTTGGTGGTGATGAAGTTTATAAATAGTAAATTATATGTCAAGATTAAAAACAGAATCTACTGTCTTTATGAAATAGCTCACTTGGATATGGTATTGCTTTGCCATATATGAATCCCAGGTTCAAGCATACCTCCTAACACATTGAAGGATGTTTTGATGCTATGGTTTCTCTCAGTCTCTCTGCTCTTCTAGTTTTTTGTCTCTATAAAAATAATAAAATTAAATAAATGTCCTTGCTGGAAAATAATTTATCTGGGTATAGAATCCAAGGCTGATGGTACTGAAAATACTCACCCATTGTATTTTGCTGTCACATTGCTGGTGAGATGTCTGCTATCAAAACATATGTGACCCTGGGTCCATGCTCCCAGAGGGATAGAGAATGGGAAAGCTATCAGGGGAGGGGGTGGGTTATGGGGATTGGGTGTTGGGAATTGTGTGGAGTTGTACCCCTCCTACCTTATGCTTTTGTTCACTAATCCTTTCTTAAATAAAAAATTAAAAAAAAAAAACATATGTGCAACCTATCTTCTCTCACGCGGCCTAAAAAAAAAAAAAAATAGGTTAACAGGCTATCATACTACAATGTATCTAAATATGGTTTACTTTCTTTTTTATTCTTTTTCCTTCTAGTCTTCATTTGAAAAGCTTTTTTTTTTTCTTTTTTGCCTCCAGGTTTGTTGCTGGGGCTCCATTCCTACACTACAAATTCACTGATCCTGGTGACCATTTTTATCCATTGTTGTTGTTGCTGATGCTGCTTTGGTGTTGGATAGGACAGAGAAATCCAGAGAGAGAGGATGGGAAGACAGAGAGGGAGAGAGTGTGTTTCACTGCTTGTGAAGTGATCCCACTGCAGATGAGGAGCCAGGGCCTAGAGCCAGGAATCCTTGTGTGGGTCTTTGCACGTACTTTGCTCCATATGCATAATAAACTGGTGTGACACTGCCCGGCCCACTGAAGAACATTTTTAATCTAAAATATCACTGAGGGATATCAGAAATTTCCCCACTAGCATTTTATTTAACATTACTTCTTTACTGTATCTGATTCTTCATAATAGATCTTTACTTTTGTTTTTGACTTAAATTTATAATAATTATTTAAAGGTCTTTTTTTATTTAAGAAAGGATTAATTAACAAAACCATAGGGTAGGAGGGGTACAACTCCACACAATTCCCACCACCCAATATCCATAACCCACCCCCTCCCCTGATAGCTTTCCCATTCTCTATATCTCTGGGAGCATGGACCCAAGGTCATTGAGGGTTGCAGAAGGTAGTAAGTCTGGCATCTGTAATTGCTTCCCGCTGAACATGGGCATTGAGTGTTTGGTCCATTCTCCCAGTCTGCCTCTCTCTTTCCCTAGTAGGGTGTGTCTCTGAGGGAGCTGAACTCCAGGGCACATTGGTGGGGTCTTCAATCCAGGAAAGCCTAGCCAGCATCCTGGTGGCATCTGGAACCTGGTGATTGAAAAGAGAGTTAACATACGAAGCCAAACAAATTGTTGAGCAATCATGGACCCAAAGCTTGGAATAGTGGAGAGGAAGTGTTAGGGAGGTACTCACTGCAAACTCTAGTGTACTTCTGCTTCCAGGTATATATTTTGCAGTAGTTTATGGATACGTGTGAACATAAGCTCTCTCGAACAGAAACTGGTGTATATCTAGGTTTTGGGACTTTGTTAGAAAGTGAACCACCTGAGATGAAATTAGAGTGTACTATAAAAGGAAAGGACTCACCCGAGTAATGAAGCTGAAGGGTTGTCATTCCACACGTGAAGTCTCTGGACACAGTCTGAGGTGAAGCATGTTGAGGTGGCAATCGTTGCATTGGTTAGGTTGTGATCTGCGGATGCAATATTATTGGGAGAGGCATACGAGAAAGTGGGCCCTATACAAGGGTTCCAGGACTGGGGGAAGAAGGGGCTCTATAGTGGAGATGTGAGGTTCCTGCTGTCTTAGGGTTCCAAAAGACAATCGATAGTTAATGTTATCATCACATTATTTGGTAATTGGGTTAACTTTGAAAAGTCCTTTTGTTATGGTTTGCTGTACAGTATCCAGTATCTTGTATATAGCTGTGCTATTGGATGCTTCTAATCTACTTGGTCAAGGCTTTTGAGTGAGTCCGCATATCAAATACACAGCCTATATATTAAAAAGATTCAGTTTGTGTTTTGAAAATCTTTGAGATATACAATTGATTGTCCCCCTCTCATATTAATTAACTAGTGATTTATATGTCTACATTTTGCTAGGAGTGTACATAAACACCATTCCCACCCCCAAAAGACTGTGACCCATTCCTCCCACCCACTCCCACCCCCCACTGGCCCAGGAAACTGCATGTCTACCCCTCACCACAGGGCTTTTACTTTGGTGCCCTACTTATAATTTGGTCAGATCCTGCTTTTAGTTTCCCTTTCAGATCTTCTTCCTCAACTTCTGTTGATGAGTGGGATCATCCCATACTCATCTTTACCTTTCTGACTTAGCTCACTTAACATAATTCCTTCTAGCTCTGTCCAAGATGGGTCAGAGAAGGTGGGTTCATTGTTCTTGATAGCTGCATAGTATTCCATTGTGTATATATAGCACAGCTTTCTCAGCCACTCATCTGTTGTTGGGCACCTGGGTTGCTTCCAGGTTTTAGCTATTATGAATTGTGCTGCTATGAACATAGGAGTACAACCTCGTTTTGGTAGGGTGTTATGGAGTCCGTGGGGTATAACCCCATTAGAGGAATTACTGGATCATATGGAAGGTCCATGTCTAGCCTTCTGAGAGTTTTCCAGACTGCTCTCCACAGAGGCTGTACCAATTTACATTCCCACCAGCAATGTAAAAGGGTTCCTCTGTCCCCACAACCTCTCCAGCATTTGTTGCTGCTGTCCTTTTTGATGTATGCCATTCTTACAGGAGTGAGGTGGTATCTTAGTGTTGTCTTAATTTGCATTTCTCTGACAATCAGTGACGTAGAGCAGTTTTTCATATGTTTGTTAGCCTTTTGGATCTCCTCTGAGGTGAATGTTTTGTTCATATCCTCTGCCCATTTTTGGATGGGGTCATTTGCTTTTTTGTTACTAAGTTTGCTGAGCTCTTTATATATTTTGGTGATTAGTTTCTTGTCTGATGTATGGCATGTGAAGATCTTCTCCCATTCTGTGAGGGGTCTCTCTATTTGTTTAATAGTTTCTTTCGATGTGCAGAAGCTTTTCAATTTGATGTAGTCCCATTGGTTTGTTTCTGCTTTAGTCTTCCTTGCAGTTGGGTTTGATTCATCAAAGATGTCCTTGAGGTGTAGGTGGGAAAATGTTTTACCAATGTTTTCCTCTAAGTATTTGATTGTTTCTGGTCTGACATCTAGGTCTTTGATCCATTTGGAGTTGATTTTTGTTTCTGGCGAGATAAAGTGGTTCAATTTCATTCTTCTGCATGTTACAACCCAGTTTTCCCAGCACCATTTATTGAAGAGAGCCTCCTTTTTCCATTTAATCCTTTTGGCCCCCTTATCAAAGATTAGATGTCCATAGGTGTGGGTATTTATTTCTGGGCCTTCAATTCTGTTCCAGTGGTCTGTGTGCCTATTTTTGTTCCAGTACCATGCTGTTTTGATGATGATGGCTTTATAATATAGTTTATGGTCTGTGAGTGTGATGCCTCCATTTCTGTTTCTTTTCCTCAAGATGGTTTTGGCAATTCTAGGTGTTTTCAGGTTCCAGATAAATGATTGTAGTGATTGTTCTATTCTCTTAAAGAATCTTGGAGGAACTTTGATGGATATTGCATTAAATTTATATATGGCTCTGGGGAGAATATTCATTCTGATGATATTTATCCTTCCAATCCATGAGCATGGGATATCTTTATATTTCTTGCTATCAGTTTCAATTTCCTTGAATAGTGACTCATAGTTTTAGGCATACAAGTCTTTCACTTCTTTGGACAACTTTATTCCTAGGTATTTGATTGATTTTGCTGAAACAGTAAATGGGAGTGATTTCTGGATGTCTTCTTCTTCAGATTTAGTGTTTGCATAAAGAAATGCCACTGATTTTTGTACATTGATTTTGTAGCCTGATACCTTGCTATATTGCCTAATAACTTCCAGTAATTTTCTGTTAGACTCTTTAGGTCTTTCTATGTATACTATCATATCATCTGCAAATAGTGAGAGCTTGACTTCTTCCCTTCCAATCTGTATTCCTTTGATTTCTTTCTCTTGCCTGATTGCTATGGCAAGAACTTCCAATACTATGTTGAAGAGTAATGGTGACAGTGGACAGCCCTGTCTAGTTCCCGTTCTGAGGGGGAATGCTTTCATCTTCTATCCATTGAGTATGATGTTGGCTGTAGGTTTGCTATATATAGACTCCACTATCTTGAGGAATTTCCCATCTATTCCCATTTTTTGTAGATTTTTGAGCATGAATTGGTGTTGTATCTTGTCAAAGGCTTTCTCTGCATCTATTGAGATAATCATGTGGTTTTTGGCTTTGCTTTTATTGATGTGGTGAATGACATTGATTGACTTACGGATGTTGAACCAGCCTTGCATTCCTGGGATGAATCCCACTTGGTCGTGATGAACAATCTTTTTGATGTGTTGCTGTATCCGGTTGGCCAAGATCTTGTTTCATATTTTGTCATCTATGTTCACCAGAGATATTGGTCTGTAGTTTTCCTTTTTTGTTCTGTCCCTATCAGCTTTTGGTATCAGGGTGATGTTGGCTTCATAGAAGGTGGAAGGGAGTATTCCTGTTTCTTCAATCTTATGGAAAAGCTTAAGAAGTATGGGTACTAACTGTTTCCTGAAAGTTTTGTAGAATTCATTTGTGAAGCCATCTGGTCCAGGACTTTTGTTGTTGGGGAGATTCTTAATAACAGTTTCAATTTCTTTGTCTGTGATTGGTGCATTTAGATTTTGTAGTCTTCTTGATTCAGTTTTAGAAGGGCATATGCTTCTAGGAATTGTTCCATTTCTTCCAGATTCTCTAGCTTGATGGCATATAGTTCTTTATAGAAGTTTCGCAGGATTCTCTGGATTTCTGTGATGTCAGTTGTGATATCTCCTCCATCGTTTACAATTCTAGTAATTTGAGTCTACTCTCTTTTTTGTTTGGTGAGTGTGGCTAGGGTTTTGTCAATTTTGTTTAATCTTTCAAAGAACCAACATTTGGCTTCATTGATCTTTTGTATGGTTCTTTTATTTTCGATGTTGTTTATTTCTGCTCTAACTTTAGTGATTTCTGTCCTTCTGGTTCCTTTAGGGTTCCTTTGTTCCTCTTCCTCTAAGTCCTTGAGGTGTGCAGTAAGGTCGTTCATTTGAGCTTCTTCTTGGTGTTTAATATGTAATTGTATGGTATAAGTTTCCCTCTCAGTACTGCTTTAGCTGTGTCCCAAATATTTTGATAGGTTGTGTCTTCATTTTCATTAGTTTCCAGGAACATTTGAATTTCCTGTTTGAGTGAGTCTCTGACCCAGTTCTTAAGGCGCATGTTGTTTAGTTTCCAAATTCTGTGACTTTTAATAATTTTCCAATTGTTGTTAAATGTTAGTTTTACTCCACTGTGGTCTGAGAAGATACTTGGTATGATTTCAATGCTCTTGAATTTATTGATGCTGTCTTTGTGGCCTAACATGTGGTCTATCCTTGAGTATGTGTTATGTGGATTTGAAAAGAAGGTATATTCCAGTTCCAGTTTTTTGGGGTTAAGGAGTCTGAAAATGTCCAAGAGGTCTAGTCTGTCAATCTCTTCATTCAATTCTCTTGTATCTTTATTGGTTCTCTGCTTTGTTGATCTGTCTAAGTGTGAGAGTGGGGTATTGAAGTCTCCCACTATTATTGTATTACTATTGATGTATATTTGAAATTCTTTCAGTTGGTGCTTAATGTTTTTAGATGGTCCCTCATTGGGTGCATAGATGTTAATAATTGTTAAGTCTTCTTGGCTGATTGATCCTCTAATCATTATGTAATGTCCTTGCCTATATTTTATTACTTTATTTAATTTAAAATCTATCGTGTCTGAGATGAGAATGGCTGTTCCTGCCCTTTCTTGTGGTCCGTTAGCCTGTATGAGAGTTTTCCATCCTTTCACTTTAAGTCTGTGTTTATCTTGTTGTGACAGATGGGATTCTTGCAAGCAGCATATGGTTGGGTTATGTTTTCTGATCCATCCCCCCACCCTGTGCCTTTTGATGGGTGAGTTTAAGCCATTGACGTTTATTGATATTATGGATTTAATGTATTGTAGTGTCATTGTTCAAAAAAAATTTTGTTTGCTCTGATATATTGCCAGTATTATAGTGATGTTCTTGTTTATAAGAGGTCTTTTAGTACCTCTTTCAGGGCCGACTTGGTGATGGTTGCCTCCTTTAACTGTTGTTTATCTAAGAAGGTTTTGATCCCTCCATCTAGTTTGAATGAAAGTCTAGCAGGATATATTATCCTTGGTTGAAACCCTTTTCATTCAGGGCTTGATAGATATCTTGCCATTCCCTTCTGGCTTTTAGAGTTTGAGTGGAGAAGTCTGCAGGTAATCTTATGGGTTTTCCCTTGTATGTGACTTTTTATTTCTTTATCCCTACTTCTTCTCATTGTGACTATGATGTGTCTTGGTGTCTTCAGGTCTGGGTTGATTCTGTTTGGAACTCTCTGGGCCTCTTGAACCTTGATATCCTTTCTGTTATTCAGGTCTGGGAAGTTTTCTTCTATTATTTCCTCTAGAATGTTTGCTTCCCCTTCCTCTCTTTCTTCCTCTGGCAGGCCAATTATACGAATGTTACTTCTTTTGATATCATCCCATATGTCTCTGTTGTTGTTTTCAGTGTCTCTCAATCTCTTTTTAAGCTCTTTCACCTCTTTCTTCGTTTTCTCTAGCTCATCCTCTGTCTGACTAATTCTGTTTTCTGCTTCTGTTAGTCTGCTTTCCCTTGCCTCAGCTTCTTTCTTCATTACAGCTATTTCAGCTTTCAGTTCTCTAATTGCCTCAAGATAATCAGTATTTTCCTTGGGGGTCTCAACTGTTGTTTCCCTAATACTGCCATTCCTTTCCTCCAATGTTATTTTCATTTCTGTGATTAATAAGTTTATTATTGCTTGCATACTTTTCTTATCTTTGGTTACTTCTGACTGATTTGTAGTTTCTTCTGGGCTCTTGTCTTTATTCATTGGAGTAGAAGTTTTATTTGTTTTTTATCTACCCATTTTTTATTTATGTGTTTCTTTTTTTTATGCTCTGTTCTTCCTCTGTTGTTGTGTCTTGAGTATAAGTAACACTGTACTAAATACCTTTATGACAATTGCACTCACCAACCTCAGGAATTACAGTAGCTACTGAAGCAAGTATTGAAGTAGTTTAATCATTACCAGTTAGCCAAACAATTTTTCCAGTCAGTGAAAAAATAGTAACCAAATCCCAGTGAAGAAAGAGAAAAGAAAGAAAGGATAACCCTTTGCCCTCTTGTTACCCCTAGAATATGCATTGGATAGTACATTTGCATAACTGTCTATTCTTGCTATCCTTTCTTTTCTCTTGCTGTCACCGCTAGTACCCCTTATTGACTGGCCTGCTAAAGGAAGAAAATCCTACCATTTCCAGAAGATGTGATCAGAGCTCAAGCCACTAGCAGCTTCTCAGTCCGCCATCTTCCGGGAACCCCCTAAAGGTCTTTTTCTATTGATTGTAACATTCTCAGGCTCAGTTTATGTAGACTTATTTTGGTTTTCTTATCATTGGTCACATTTTCCTATTAATTTAATGTTTTTTAATCAGGTACAAGATATTAAAAATATTCTAGAGTCTTAAATTTCTATTGTGTTCCTATAATGAAGTAACATTCTGAAAAACAGGCAGTGGATTTGGCTAGACTTGCATTGCATACTTTGTGGTATGTTGTGACACAGCACAGATACTCGGGACATAATTAGCATGTGGCTGGGGCTGACATGTAATTTGCATATGGATGACATCATCCTATACACTTAGTACAAACTTATGCAAACCCACAAGGGATTGTGGGCACATCATAAGTGATTTAAGTGCACGCCCAATGAAGTCAGACTCTCTCTTTTCCTACCTACACTGGTGCTTCTGGACCCCTGTGCTCTCAGTGCCTGCCCTAGCTGTTCCTCCTGGGACTTGTGCATATATAGCTGAAATCTGGTAACTAACTTATGGCCTGCCCTTATTTTATCTCAGCTGATATTTGCCTCTTTACCATACCTAATAACTGCCATGTAATAAATAAACCTTAATTGTTTCAAACCTGCCAAGCAGCCGCCCCTGAAGTCTTTTATTATTTTTTTAAATTACAATAGTAGTAGACAATAGCTAAAATCTATCCAATTATTTCTGTCTCTAATGGATGACTTTTTTTTGTGCTCCACAAGGCATGCAGGCTGGTTGGTAGAAATTTGAAGATCTAGAAAATGTTTTTACCTAAATTTATAGCTTCTCCCTTTCCAAGTCACGCTCCTAGGATTTTTTTTTCCTAACCTTCTGCCTGTTTAACCAGCCCTACAGATTGCCTCCTGACATTTCAAGTCAACCAAACTGTAGCTGTCCACCACCAGGACTAAATTCAGATGAAAGAATGTCCTCAGATAGAAGGTCACTGTCTCTCACCTCCTACTTGTAATCATCATTCAAATTCAGTTCTGCCTACTTTGCATTTCCCAAAAGCAATTTGTGTATGTGTTTGTGTGTGTGTTATTCTGATTCTGTTCTGTTATCAACAAGAGGGTTAATCTTACCAAGTTACCTCTTTTCTCAAAAACCTGAAAATCATCCCATATATTAAAAATGACTAATTATATAAAACACTGATGTGTCTGCAACTCTTACAGTCCACAACTTCAAACTTTACATTCTCTTTTGTGTGTGTGTGAGTGTGTGTGTGTGTGTTTAAGATTTTATTTATTTATGAGAAACATTGGAGAGAGAGAAAGAACCAGACATCACTCTGGTACATGTACATTCTCTTTTTATTGTAGCTAAAATATTTATTTTCGTATGAAAGAGAAGAGAGAGAAACCAGAGCATAACTCTCACATGTAATGTCGGGAATTAAATTTGGGAGGAACACATGCCTAACACCTATACCACCTTCAAGACTGCCAATTTTTTTTCATTTCTAAATATCTAAACTCCAGGAATCCTTAAAAGCAATAAAAAGAGACACAAACCAAAAATTCTGAATAGCTAACACTAGTAAAATAATCAAAAGTGTTATTCCCAATTGCAGTCTGTGACTGCATAAAGACAATAATGGTTGAGTATTAATTGAAAACAATACCTCTATTTTCATGCTGAAGTAAAATATAGTTTGACAATTTAATTTATAAGTGAACTCCATCCACTTTTCAAATTAAAATTCTAGTGCAGCTCAGTCTAAAAGAAGTTTCTCTAACGATAGAAATGTTTTATCTCTTGCTTAGATGGTAGCCCTTAACCACAGGTTGCTTTTGAACATTTGAAATGTGTGCAGTGTCACTGGAAAATTGACTTTTTATTACACTTATTGTTAAATAATTTAAATTTCAATTTAAATACCCGCATATGGCTAAAGCCTACTGTACTGAACTAAGTACAGTGCTAAAAACGAGCAAGAGACTGAAATTAACAACAGGTAGAAGTAATTTTTGATAAAGTACTGGAGATTATTTTAATATGTCTTAATAAATCAAGGAGATAAAATATTGAGGTACCTGGCAATATAAAATACTTATTTTTATAATTATTATTCAATACACCATCACACACACACATCCCACGTCACTTAGCATTTATACAGCTGCTATTTCTAAATTATATTCTTAGGGACACAAAGCAAAAAAAATAACTATGAGAGTAACAAAAATGGATTTGTCAGTGCATTAAACACTTTGCTGTGTAGATGGTATAATAATCCATGGCCCTGAATGAATATAAAATCTGAGTATTTTGTTTACTGTGGTTAATATATATATATATAAGATAGAGTCACACATCATCCCATCTTACTCAGAGGTTACAATATCAGCTAAAATGACTTAGGAAAAGTGATCTGAAGTTCCCCGTCAAAAAATTCTGTGTATCTTCCATAAAGATAAAGCATTGTGGTAGCTCTTAGTACACTCACCACAGATGATTTTCTTCCCAGATTGGAGTAGATCATGGTTTCTGAGGCTGAGTCATGAATGCTGTGATAGCTTTATGCCAAGCTGCCACTATGCTTGACTAGTGTTTCCTACATGTATATTCCCAGGAGTCCATAACATGAGGTGATTTCTGCCCTTAGGATCAGGGACAGTCTCAGGCCTCTCAGTGCATTGGCACCACAAGGCAGAACTGAATAGAATAGGGAAAGCAGGCATTGTAGCAAACTAATTCAATTCTTCCTTGAGTGCTATTTTCTCTTTCCCTCTAATCATTCCTCACATACTTTCATGCAGTAAGATTTGAGCAAGTCAAGTATAAATATGCAAAGCTAAAAATAATGTTAATAAAAACAGATGGAAACTAAACATTTGGGTGCTAAATATCTGTGTTTCAGATACTCAGAATACTTAAACTGCCCCCTTCCTTAGCCATACTAGATAATTAAGGTTTTATGCTATTCTTGGATTCACAGGAAAAAATGGGCTAAGAATGTTAAGTCATCTCTGGGCACAGATAATTACCATGAAGAAAGATCGACCACTTGAAAGTATGTCCTAATTAAGGTGTCAGCACAAATTTTCTGCCATGCTTCTGGTCTTAGAGAGCATTCCATGTAACATGCTTCCATTATTGTTTAAGTCTATTATGGTGACCTCTGAAACGGTCATAGTTATCCAAATGGTGCAATTACCTCCATGGTGTAGCAGAAATAAGTAAAAGTCTTGGTTAATTCTTTTCATCTGTTTAGCAAAGCGTTGATTGACAATAAATTTGATAGGAAGATAGGATATAACTTTTTAAATTTCACCAATGTACTACCAATTCTAAACATGTCAGTAGCATATACTTTTAAAAGGCTATTATATTAATATTTTTCTATTGATCTACTTAACTATTAGGGTTTCTATTATATAAATAACAGTAACAAGGGACCTGGAGGTAGCGCAGTAAATTAAGCTCTCATGGCACGAAACACAAGGACTGGCTCAAGGATCCCAGTTCTAGCCCCGGCTTCCCACCTGTGAAGTAGTGGGGGGGGCACTTCACAAGCAGTGAAGCAGGTCTATACGTGTCTATCTTTCTCTCACCCTCTATGTCTTCCCCTCCTCTCTCAATTTCTCTTTGCCCTATCCAATAACAATGACAGCAATAACAAGGGCAACATAAAGGGAAAAAAAATATCCTCCAGGAGCAGTGGGTCATAGTGCAGGCACTGAGCCCCTGTGATAACCCTAGAGGCAAAAATAAATAAATAAATAAATAAATAAATAAATAAATAACAGTAATAATCCCAATGGCACCAAAATATACTAGCACTATAGAGCATATGAAGTCATAAACTTGGGAGCCAGGTAGTGGCTCACTTGGTTAAGCACATGTAGTACTAAGCACAAAGACTTGTGCAAGGATCAGTGTTCGAGCCCCCAACTCCCCACCTGCAGTGTGTGTGTGTGGGGGGGGAGGGTATTTCTCAAGCAGTGAAGCAGGTCTGCAGGTGTTTATCTTTCTCTCTCCTTCTCTATCTTCTCTTCCTCTGTCAATTTCTCTGTCCTAACCAATAAAATGGAAAAAAAAAAATATGGCTGCCAGGAGCAGTGGGTTCGTAATGCTGGCACTGAGCCCCAGCAATAAGCCTAGTGGCAGAAACAAAATAAAAATAATAGTAATAATATAAATAAAGTCATAAACTTGACATCTAGAAAAATATCTTCACTCCCACTTAATAGGTCCTTTAGAAACATAAACTGAACTCCCTACCAAGAATAATTTGCTACACTGATAGAGTGGTCGGTTGAGTTGTGTGCTTTTACTTGAAGATGGAATGATTTTTTATTTTGCATGATAATTTGTTTTGCATCCTATAGAATTCCACTTGAAGTCACCTGTGCATGCAAATTGCCTCACTATCTTTGGTGTGTTTTCTCCATTCCCTTAATATTATTTGGCTTATCACTATGATCTGACTTTTCACTTTGGACTCTTCCTTGTTTCATGATATTTATTGTCTTCTTACCCACCTCCCCACTGTTCGTTTATAACTAAATCATGTTTCAAACATCTTCCCTTTTGTCTTCTGCTATCATGCATAGTCTGAGAACCACTGTAGTTAGAAAATGGCTAATGGAAACAGGCTGGGGGTGTAGTTCGAACTGTCAACACTCATTTCCAGTGGAGAAGCAGTTACAAAAGCCAGAACCCCACCTTCTGCGCCCCATAAAAATCTTTGGTTCATACTATCAGAGGGATAAAGAATAGGGAAGCTTCCAGTGGAGAGGATGGGATACAGAACTCTGGTAGAGTCAGACCCTTGTTCTTCCAAAATCCTGTTTATCATTATTAAATTACTAACAAAATAATATATATATGAAAATGGGTACCTACTGTATTTTTTATAATATTTATTTATTAGATAGAGACAGCCAGAAATCAAGAGGAAAGGGGGAGACACCTACAGCACTGCTTCACCACTTGCAAAGCTTTTCCTTTACAGGTGGGGACCAGGGGCTTGAATCTGGGTCTTGGTGCATTGTAACATGTGTGCTCAACCAGGTGCACCACCACGCATCCCTGCTCTTTACTGTTTACCCCCTTTCTTGCCAAAAGTCTTCTGTGATAAGATTCTTCCCTCCTGTAGTAAAAATATAATGAGCAATTGGAGAAGACCCTTCTGAAATCAGCACTCTTCCTCTCACTGCTCCTCTTTGGAATTATCCTGTTTCAAAAGAATGTCTAATTCCTTTCCTGATTTATGCAAGCCAGTCTATGGACACTTGCATGGACTAAGGCTACAGATAAGAATGCCCAAGTCTCTTATTACCATGGGCTAGGGAGTGAGGATTTTATTAATTTTTTTCATCAAAAATAAATTTTTGTCCTACGGAACCAAACATATCTATCCAAAAATATTTGTGTACACCTATGTTCATAGCAGCACAATTTGTAATAGCCAAAACCTGTAAGCATCCCAGGTTCCAACAAGAGATGAGTGGCTGAGCAAGCTGTGGTCTCTATACACAATGGAACACTGCTCAGTTATTCACCGCATCTAAGATGGAGCTTGAAGAAATCACGTTAAGTGAGGTAAATCAGAAATAAAAGGATGAATATGGGATGATCTCACCCATAGGCAGAAACTGAAAACCAAGATCAGGGAGGTTAGGCAGCAGTGCAGTGGGTTAAGCGCACATGGCATGAAGCGCAAGGACCAGCATAAGGATCCAGGTTCGAGCCCCAGTCTCCCCACCTGCAGGGGGGGGGGTCACTTCACAAAGCGGTGAAGCAGGTCTGCAGATATCTTTCTCTCCCCCTCTCTGTCTTCCCCTCCTTTCTCCATTTCTCTCTGTCCTATCCGGCAACGACATCAATAAAAACAATAATAATAACCACAACAATGATTAAAAACAAGGACAGGGCTGGGGAGACAGCATAATGGTTATGCAAAAGCCTTTCAAGCCTGAGGCTCTGAGGTCCCAGATTCAATCCCCAGGCCCACCATAAGCCAAAATTTAGCAGTGTTCTGGTATCTTTCTCTCTCTCTCTCTCTCTCTCTCTCTCTCTCTCTCTCTGTTTTTATCTATCTTTCCCTCTGTATTTACACTTTCTCATTAAAATAATAAAAACTAAATAAAATATTAAAAAAACAAGGGCAACAAAAAGGAAAATAAATAAATAAAAAAATATTTTTAAAAAGAAAGAAAACCAAGATCAGAAAACACTAAGCCAAACTTGGACTGGCATTGGTGTACTGCACTAAAGTAAAAAACTCTGGGGTGGAGGGTAGGTTTCAGGTCCTAGAAAATGATGCCAAAGGAGGACCTAGTGGGGGTTGTACTGTTATGTGGAAAACTGGGAAATATTACACTTGTACAAATTATTATATTTTACTGTGAACTGTAAACCATTGACCCCCAATAAAAAAAATTTAAAAATAAAAATAAAGCTTGATGCATTATCTTAATTTTGTACAACTTTCCCCTTTGAGGAAACAGTTACAGTATTATAAATATCTGCAAAGATGTAAATAACAAACAGCCCCCTTCAATTGTGAAATATGTAACTGTTTCCTTTCCACATTTTTCTCTAGTTGGTGTTCTCTTATAAGAAGATTCTTTCTCAGCAGAGGTTGCTAAAATTTGCCAGTGGATCCAACCACATCTTTTAGAACCCTTATTGAGAGCTGTGTGGTGGAAGTAAGACAACATCTGGACATAGCTTGACATCATCCAGACACATCTTGGTCTGGGAAATAGCAAGAAGAGTGTTAAAGTAAAAAAAAAAATCTTATAATTAGTGAAGGTAATATGCATAACAAGATCAAAGTACAAGTCCAGAGAGTACAGAAGGACCATGAGACATGTCTTGGACAATGCCCAGTGGCCTGCACACTATCTGCTATCAAGTTGCTGAGGAATCTGGGATCTTTATCAGAAAATCAGCTACAAAAGAATTGCATTCTTCATTCTCCAATTACACAAATAGCAATGCTGGTTAAGGATCCTTAGTCCATAGTATCTGGACCACACAGAAATGCACCCAAACCTCATATTTATGTCATTAGATTGGGTATTTCTGTGAATTACTGTTCAACCAAATGACTTACTGTCTGAGGATAGTTTATTCCACTTTCCAGAATGTGTTTCCCCATAAAACTGCTATAAAGATTAGATAAGATAGTGATTATAAAATGCCCAGGCTAACAGCTTGATAACTGTGTATTGTTCCTGCAGATGCTGGTGATAACAAGTGCTGTAGTTTCACACTGGCCATATAGGCAGAGTGTGCCAAGCCTCATATGTTGAAAAAGACAAAAGGTCCATGGATTCCCTTAAAACAAGTGAAAAGCACTTGGCACTTTGCCTGGAAGGACACAGTGTTATCCTATGAAAGTAGGCCAGGAGCGAGGAGAAGGTGAGAGTGGAGCTGGAGGAAGATGGTCTCATGGCTGGCTGACTTTGACAATGGAAATAGAAAACAAAGTTAAGAGTGAACAGTTAGTTACCAGTGGTCCTCAGTGAGGACAGTATACTCAGTAGTGGATAATAGCAAGGCCTATACCCAGGTATCCTAGAAAATGTCACAAATTCATGAATTCCAGTCCTAGAGTCTACCTGGTTGTCAGTCGTGCTGAGACCCTCTCAGGTCACTGTGTAGATCACAGAAAGTGAGATGGACCTGTACTGGGGTGAGCCTCTATGTGGTGGAGCTAAGATGGCTGGTACTAAGATTACAATAGACATGTTCTTGAAGGGTGATTTAATGGAGCTGAGTAGTGGCTCACCTGGTAAAGCACACGCAGTACGATAATTGAGGACCTGGGTTCAATCTCCCAGCCCTACCATGAGTGATAGAGAATTGCTACAGGTAGATTCTCTCTCTCTCTCCTTCTCTTTCTCTCTCCTTCTCTCTCTCTCCCCTTCTCTCTCTCTCTCCTTCTCTCTCTCTCCCCTTCTCTCTCTCTCTCTCCTTCTCTCTCTCTCTCATTCCCTTTCTCTCTCTCTCATTCCCTTTCTCTCTCTCTCCCTCTCTCTCTCTCCTCTCTCTCTCCCACAATCAGAAAGAGAGAAAGAAAATAGCCACTGGGAATGATGGATTGGTGCAGGCATCAAACCAAGAGATACCCTAGAGATAAAACCATAAGAGATGACTTCATGATTCTAGCTGTTTTCATATTTTTCATATTGTGGGTCTGTCAGATTCCTCATGACTGATGGATTTCTGTGTAACAGAACTCAAGAAAAGAATGAATTGATCCATTCTCCTTTGATCTTGCAACAAGCTACCCACAAAACTAGATGTGACTGAGGTGATGGTTGGACCTATCTATCAACTGGCCCATGTGACTGCTGTTATATTTATTTATTTATTTATTTATTTACCTCCAGGTTTATCACTGGGGCTTAGTGCTGGCACTACGAATCCCTCCTGGAAGACCTATTTTTCTGAGTGTGTGCTTTTTTTTTTTTTTTGATAGGACAGAGAGAAATTGAGAGAGGAGGAGGTAGAGATGGGGAGAGAAAGATAGACACACCTGCAGACTTGCTTTACTCCTTGTAAAGCAGCCACCCTGTAGGTGGGGAGCCAGGACTCAAACCTGGATTCTTGCACAGGTTCTCCCACTTTGTATTACATTCACTTAACCCAGTGTGTTACTGCCCGGCCCCCAAACTGTCACCTTTTCAGTGATAGCCTAAAAGTTTTCCTGAGCTAATGAGCAATGTTTTGAGAGTCAATAGAATAAGGAAATTCAAGTTAAGTAGCTAGTAAATATTTCAGCATAAGTAGTATTTTGATATTTTAAATCAACATCAAATGAGATAGGGCATGCTGAGGGTGGCATGACTGTAGACTAAACCCAAGAAACATGCTAGCAATACATCTCCTGTTGCTCTTTAGTTAAGCAAAGATGCAAATACGCCATAAAATTATGAATTGCAGTCAACTTGCACTGGGTTAAATAAAAAAGCTCTTATTCACCAAGTTCCTTCAGTCAAGAAGTACAAGTGTCATGTCAATGAAGTTAACTGCTCAGAACAAAGTATTTTAACTTCAAATTGTCATTCAGGAAAGAATTTTGAGTACTCCTTTTTTAAAAAATTGTCAGTTGTCATTTAATATATGATGTGATCTAAAAGCATATTATTTTTTTAATGTTACCTAGGTGATATCATCAGCTGTGTGACACTCTTAATCTTTGGTGTAATTGTCTAAATTGATAGAACATCTTTTATTAAGCTGATAGAGTGAGACACATCCTGCCCTTTCATAAGTCAAGTAAACAGGTGTGATTATTCCAGGCTCTGTGTTCTCACTTTCTTTGTCTCACTTTTTTTTTCTTATTTCAACCCTCCTAAACTTTCAGATAATGATAAAAAGTGACATGGCTTTCAAAGATAAGAAGCACTGAAATTATTTTCTCCCTGACCTTTCTAGCTTCCAGAAAAAGTAGTTCCTGCTAGCAAAATAGTTAAAGCTTCTTCTTACAAAGGATACTTGGCCTAGCTCCATTATGAAAACATTTATTGTCCTTGATAAGGAAAATTATTAAACCCTCACATTTTTTTTCAGAAATCCATTCAATTAAAACATCTTTGGGGAGTATTTTAGGATTGCTGGAGAAAAAATTGAAGGATGAAAAAAAAATTGCAAAGTTCCCATTTTCTGCAAGTCCTCCTATAGACCTCTGAGCATTATTAGAACAGATAGCATAGGTTTCAAGGATAATTATTGGCATTCTTTTGATAGAAGTGGCACCTTTACATGGTTAAATGTCAACATGGTAAAAGTTGGTTTAGTAAAAAGAATCATTGGAAGAATTGCAACTGTAAAATTCTATACAGTTAAAAATTCATGAACTTTGTTAAACATATTAAACTCCATTGAAACTGGCTATTTCTCTGATGGAGGGAGTCAGATTCCTTAGCCTACTCCAAAACCTAAATCTATATTTTCATTAAGAACATTACCAGTGTTCCTTCAGTAAAGTTGTGTGCCTCTAAAGGGTCAGCTGCCGTCATCATCTTCTTATTCTTCTACTTCTTCTTCTTCTTCTTCTTCTTTTCTTCTAGTGCTTCCAAAACTAACACATGTGGGGCTATATGTTCTTGAAGGTGGTGTATCTTTAACAATGTGCTATTGTTGCCATTTGCTCTGAATAAATTATAAACTAAATGCCTGTGAAGGTAGTCATAATAAAAATCTCTTCCCTGTTACCAAAAAAGCAAATGTCTTTGCTCTGTTTTTTTTTATTATGTTAGAAATACAATGTATGTGTGTGCACACAAATGTGTATGTGTGTGTCTGTGTGTGTCTGTGTGTGTCTGTGTGTGAAGAAAAAGAAAGAGAGAGAGGGGCAGAAGCAGAGTTAGAAAAAAGGCACTAAGTACATTAGAGTCAAAGGAAATGAAGCATACATTGACAAATAGCAACATTCATTAAGAAAAAAATAATAGAAGAGGCAGTCATAGTCATTAACTCTAGAATAAGTAACTTCAGATTTCTCATTCATTCATGATCTAATTTGTAACATTCCACAGTTTCTGATAGTCTAACAGGTTTTTAGTCTTGTCTTAAAAGAGGATGGGCTTTGAATGCTACAAAATGCAAATACACATAAAAGACTAGCTTTGCTGACCCTTTCTTTGTGTTTGGGTATATGTTCCTGTATGGCACAATATTTCCACTTGCACTGGCTTCCTGGCATGAAAATGTTTATTGCGCTCATTAGCTAAGAGGGTATCGGCACTGGTCCAATGAACACAGAGCTGCCTTCTGATTCCAGCCATTAAATTGCAATGGGATTCACAGGCTTAACATTGTGGGTGTGAGAATAATAAAATGGAACGCCATATTTAGCCCAGTTACCATGGATGCAGTTAAAGGTCATAGTGCCAGCTGCTAACTAGTTGCCTTCTGAGCTGCATTTCCCTCCCCCTCCCTGCTCTGGGCTCTCCAGCACTTCCGTCCTTCCTTAGAGATGTGTCCAGAATACCTTCTCCTAACTTCAGTGACACAGAAATCTCTTCCTGAAGACAGTAGACTCTCTCTTTTCAAGACAACATTTCCATAGACCTCTTCTTTCATTTATGTGTTACAGGTATGATATAGAATCTGAAGGTAAGATGTCTTAAACTATAGTTACTTCTGCATCCTGAATTACTTGCTCATTTTATGCACATTACTCTACATTCCCAGCCCATTAAGAAGAAAGAAGGGAAGAAGGGAAGAAAGGAAGAAAGAAAGAAAGAAAGAAAGAAAGAAAGAAAGAAAGAAAGAAAGAGGAAGGAAGGAAAAATGAAAGGAAGGAAGGAAGGAAGGAAGGAAGGAAGGAAGGAAGGAAGGAAGAAAGGATGAAAAAGGAAAAAAACTGGTAAATTCCCTTTTCAGTTTAAACTGGTAATGGGTTCAGGCACTGATGCATTCACTACGTAAAACATCAACTTCTTCATTCTGCCCAAAGTCCTAGGAGTTAATTCCCTGTACTGCATGAGGTGTCAGGGTAATTACCACTGATCAGCCCTATTTCTCCACTGCTGCCCAGCTCTGCAGACCCCCCTGTTTATGGATGCACCACCACGGCGTCACAGCACTTTCATTCAGCCAAGCTTTTTAATCGAAAGGGTTTGGACAATGTCGGATTTTCAAAGGGAAGAAGTGGGGGGAAAAATTAAAAGTACCCAAGCAAAATCAAGTGCATAGTAAGAAGCCAGAAAGCGCTTCGGAATATTTCCTGATGTCAACATTTCATTTCAATAGATTTTAAAAAGTCCTATTCATTGCCAAAAGAAGGGACTGTGAGCTTTTCCTTGGGCAACCTAACTACATGGTTGCATTTTGGAATATTTGGGGAATGTGTGTCTGAAAAAAGAAAAGAAAGAAAAAGAACACTTGGGGGAAAGTTTATTGGTTTTTGTTCTATTTAGATATAAGTCCTAACTCTGTGTAGTTACATAAGCCAGAATACAGAAAAACTTACCTCAAAACTGTGTGCCCCTCTGTTTTAAACATGCATTTATATAACTTGTCATTTCATAAAAATAAATTAAGTATTACATGAGCCAAATGTTTCAATTCCACACAAGAGTGGTTTCTGGGACTCTTGGCAGAATGCCACTATGTTCATTTTTATTTCAAACACAATGTGCAGTCTTTAATTTTAATATACTTTGTAACTATAATGGTTATAAGGCACATAGTATATTAATTCATCCTCACCCTCTTCTGGCCTGGGCAGAGCTCACTGAGAAGTACTTGTTGATTCCATGTGTCATACATGATTTTGAAGAGTAGGGGAAAGGAGAACGGGGGTGAAAGGGTTCAGGCACAAAAGAATGAGGGAATTTGGAACTGGACAGCAGGAGCTCAGACCCTAAGTGTTGTCACTGGCTCTGGCAGAGTATCTATCTCCCTTCACTCTTGGTCTTCAGATTCAAAAGGATGGTCAACCAGAAAGCCAAGACAAGAGACAGAGAAAAGGAGTCATGTTTGCTGATGGCTGCCCTTCTCCAGAATCTCAGCCTTTTCACTCTAAACCAAGAAGACAGGTCTTTGGGGTCCCGATACATGATGGGAATGAGAGACCTATGTTCGGGATGAGAGGGTTTTACAGACATCTATCACAAACTGTACCCATTAAAACACACACACACACACACACACACACACACACACTTCCTTAAATTTATTTTTTAAAAGAAGTGAACTGGGTTAGTCAACTGGAGCTTCTGTGTAACTGCTTCCATGATGACACCATGACCACAGCCCCTTCATTCTCTGAAATTCAAGTAGCCAACAGTCAAAGGATAGAGCAGGGATAAGCAAGGCAAGGTCCTGTTTCTTTCATCCTCTACTTTTCTAGCAAATGGAGGTCCTCAGGAAAAGAGTAGTACTGATGAAAAATACAAATCTACTTATCCCCACCCACAGTCCTGAAGTTTTAGAAGGACCTCTGGAGCAGAGTGGCATTTTTTTCATTACAGGGACTGGACGCTGGGTCAAAGGGAGGAGTAATTTTCAGTTACTGTGCAATGGCATTCCTGCGTGTGGGGGGGAGGGGTGACTAGAATTTGTTTCCAGCCATCTCATGGACTTCAGCACAACTCTTCCTCTGCCATCCTCCTAATCAGAGAATTTCTTCCTGTGCCTTGTTTACTGTTGATATTTTCTGGCTGATTGGAGAGGAATGACATTTTGACAATTTACTGTAGCAGTAAGCACTGTACAAACAAAAGGTGCTGATGAAAACTGGAACCCCATTATTATGTAAATGACGGCTGAGTAACACAGAATCCATCTCCCAGTCACCATCATTGAGACCAGTTTTACTCAATGATAATAATTTTCATGATTGCAGACTTCAGAGTGATCAGAAATATGCTTTCGCTGTTGCATTTATCTACCGCTGGTACTTGACCCTTAATTAAATTCTGAAACTTTTTTATATAATAAAGTAAAATACAGCTGACACTTCTGTTCAAACAAAGAGGCTCAGACACAGAGCCACCAAATAAGATGAAGGTATTGCAGACTTACCTCGCTATATTTATAGTAAACATCATCGATTGCACGGCGTATTTTGAAAGCGAGCTGAAAGTTTAAAATGCAGATGTGTGTTTTATTTCAATTCTGTACTTTGGTGCTGCTCTCCTCAAATGATGCTAAATCTCCACAAACTCCTCTTGCCCACGTCATAAGAAAAAGAAAAAGAAAAAGAAAAACGGTTTGAAAGACATGTAAATGGGCTTTAAAAAATACCCTTTCTGAATGCTTTAACTCTTCTATCTTAATATTGAGATGATTCAAAGTGAGTCTTCTCAACTCTGCTACTTAGATAGAGCCACACAGCTTGGGAGACTGGCATTGCATTTTGATAAAGAGGCTTCTTTTTTTCTCCAGAAAGTTGTGCTTGTCTTGGAAGAAGAAGGAGGAGGAGGAGAAGGAGGAGGAGGAGGAGGAGGAAGAGGAGGAAGAGGAGGAGGAAGGAGAAGGAGAAGAAGGAAGAAGAAGAAGAAGAAGAAGAAGAGGAAGAAGAGGAAGAAGAGGAAGAAGAGGAAGAAGAGGAAGAAGAGGAAGAAGAGGAAGAAGAAGAAGAAGAAGAAGAAGAAGAAGAAGAAGAAGAAGAAGAAGAAGAAGAAGAAGAAGAAGAAGAAGAAGAAGAAGAAGAAGAGGAAGAAATCTGGGACATGTTTTAAAATAGCACTTTGCATTTAATGAAAAATTGATTGGCTAAAACAGATTTCAAAGCAAAAATACAGAGATCTTGGCATTGTGCAGGTATCAGCTTTTTTTTTTTTTAAAGAATGGCTGACAGTCAAAGACACTTGAAATCCTGCTAATGCTTAGGAGCATGTATTTGCTTTGGAGTCTTCTCCGTCTTTTAGAGTTGGAAAAGGGAATCTTCCTTTGGAGTATGTTAATAAGCAAAAGTCAGCTCAAAGAGGGCCATTGTATGAACCAATTGTTCTTGTTGCTGTTGTTTTTTTTTTTTTCCTTAGACATAACCCTTTCTTATCAAGCAGCTCACGGAGCCAATGAGCTAAGAAAGTAATTACTTAAGTGGATCTCATGAAGAGTAGAAAGATGATTGTGCCACATTAAATAACAATTGTGTCCTTAATGATGTGTTGGACTATAATGCAAACACTTCCACATGAGCAGGGGCTGCTGTTTTCCTTTCTTCCTAATGACTCCAGTGACTTCTGACTCCTGACATGACTCTGGGCTTTGAAAATCTATAGATATACATACATACATACATATATATGTATACATATGTATATTTAGACTGCAATGTATGCTGCTATGTGGTCATTGATAAATTGTCTATGAATTGCTCAAGTGCTTCCTATGAATGTAAACATTGTTGTAGCTTTGTGGCCTCAAAAAAGGAAAAGAAAATAGACTTGAAAGAGAAGACAGCATTTCCTGCACACAACCTACTGGGCACTCCTTTTTCTGTCTTTGTCCTTTATTTTTTAACTAGTATAAAGGCTCTCTCTATAAGAAATCTGGCAAAATGATCCCAAAGTGTGTAAAGGGATGGAGTCAAGTGAAGAAAAAAATAAGTCTAGTAAAAGAGGGTTTTAAAAATCTTTTTATTTATTTTTTATTATATTTATTTATTTTTCCCTCTTGTTGCCCTCATTGTTTTATTGTTGCTGTTGTTGGGTAGGACAGAGAGAAATAGAAAGAGAAGAGGGAGACAGACTGCGGAGAGAATGACAGACACCTGCACACCTGCTTCACCGCCTGTGAAATGACTCCCTTGTAGGTGGGGAGCTGGGGGCTCGAACTGGGATCCTTGGGATCCTTAAGCTGGTCCTTGTGCTTTGTGCCATGTGCGCTTAACCACTGCACTACCACCCGACTCCTGGTTTTAAAAATCTTAACACAGTTTCATACTTAAACTCTCTCTCTCTCTCTCTCTCTCTCTCTTTTTCTCTCTCTCTCCAGAGCAATAATCAGCTTTAGCTTATTGTAGTACTGGGAATTGAACTTGGTACCTCAAAGTCTGGTGCATGAATTTTTTTTTATATATAACCACAATGCTACCTTCCCAGCTTTAGCAATCTCTCTTGAACAAAAGCAGAAAATAATATTATAATTTGTTAGTTTTTATGCATTTGTTTGTTTGCCATCAAAGCTATCTCAATGTCCACATGATGACTTCACTGTTCTAGTGAGCTTTTTTCATTCTTTCTCTTCTGACAGAGACATAGAAAGAGGGACAGAGATAGAGAGAGAAAAGGAAGAAACACTAAAGCAGCACTGTTCCACTTCTAGTGAAGTTTCCCACCTACAGGGCCACGAACCCAGATCCCCACCTACGGGAACACACATACTCAACTGGATGCATCACCACCCAAGCCCCTATAATATGTTGCTTCCTTGTTTTTTAGAATGAAATAACAAACATGTCTACAAAATCTGGATTGGAATGTAAATGAGGTCATACCCAAACTTAAAGGAAGAGTTTTCATAGTGATGTAAACTTGGGAGAGAAAAATAAACAAGGAAAAGACATGGTTATAAATTAGTTCATGGCCATAACTTTTGACTACTCCTAGATTCTGTTATAATGGCTATTTTCCCAATAGTCCATAGTTATCTCTTTATAGACATAGATATTGAATCTATACAAGGGAACTTATTTGCTGCTATTAAAATTAATAAATTGGATGTGGAATGATACTATTCAAGCAAAATGAAAAAAATCAATAAATGACACAAACACTTAAAAAATACATTGCATGAGATTCTAACTATTTGATCAGAATCATACCAAATTCAGGGAACAGGGAAACAAGATGTCTTTGTGGTGCTCCATCTTCTACTAAGCCTTAGAAGAGCTGTAAGGCAGTGAGGGGGATCTCATCCTGGATGAAATATAATGAAATATATGCCTAATTTTTATAATATCTATGTATGCATACATCATATGTAATGTTTTCTGTATTGCAAATAATTTTTAAATATCTATTTATCTATAAGGAGGAGAAGAGAGCAGGAAAAGAAAAAAAAAACAGAACATCACTCTGGCACATACACTGGAGATCAAACTCATGACCTCACATCTGAGAGCCTTATCCAATGTCTTATCCATGATGCTACCACTGGAGCAATACTTGTAGCTAAATTTATCATCTAATTTTCAGGGGTCATTGGGATCAATTTATGTGAACAATATTTGCAAGCTCATTTTATTTATTATATATTTTTTAATTTCTTTTTTTTAATTTCTTTATTAAGGAATTAATGTTTTACATTTGACAGTAAATACAATAGTTTGTACATGCATAACACTTCCGAGTCTTCTATATAAAAACACAACCCCCCATGAGGTCCTCTATCATCCTTTTTGGACCTGTGTTCTCCGCACTGGTGCAATACACCAATTTCAGTTCAGGTTCTAGTTGTGTTTTCTCTTCTGTTCTTGTTTTTCAACATCTGCCTGAGAGCGAGATCGTCCCATATTCATTCAGTTCTGACCTATTTCACTTAATATTTTTTCAAGCTCCATACAAGATAAGCTGAAAACAGTGAAGTCACCATTTTTAATAGCTGAATAGTATTCCCCTGTGTATATATACCACAGTTTGCTCAGCCACTCATCTGTTGTTGGACACCTGGGGTGTTTACAGGTTTTGGCTATTACCAATAGTGCTGCTAAGAACATATGTGTACACAGATATTTTTTGATGGGTGTGTTGGATTCCTTAGGATATATCCACAGGAGAGGAATTATAGGATTATAGGGTAGGTCCATTTCTAGCTTTCTGATAGTTCTCCAGACTGCTCTCCACAGAGGTTGGACCAATTTACATTCCCAGAAGCAGTGGAGGAGGGTTCCTTTGAACCCACAACCTCTACAGCATTTGCTACTGTTACCTTTTCTGATGTATGACATTCTTACAGGAATGAGATGGTATCTCATTGCTGTCTTTATTTGCATTTCTCTGACAATCAAGGATTTGGAGCAATTTTTCATGTGTTTATCAGCCTTTTGGATCTTTTCTGTGATGAATATTCTGTCCATGTCCTCTCCCCATTTTTGGATGGGGTCATTTGTATTTTTTGTGGTTGAGTTTTGCAAGCTCTTTATATATTCTGGTTATTAGCCTCTTGCCTGATGTATGGCATGTAAAGATCTTCTCTCATTCTGTGAAGGGTCTCTTGGATTGGGTAGTGGTTTCTTTTGCTCTGCAGAAGCTTTTTAATTTGATGTAGTCCCATAGGTTTATACTTGCCTTGGTCTTCTTTGTAATTGTATTCGTTTCATTGAAGATGTTTTAAAATTTATGTGGAAAAGAGTTCTGCCAATATTTTCCTCTAAGTAGCTGATAGTTTCTGGCCTAACATCCAAGTCGTTGATCCACTTGGAATTTACTTTTGTATTTGATGAAATATAGTGGTTCAGTTTCATTCTTCTGCATGTTTCAACCCATTGTTTCTAACACCATTTGTTGAAGACTCTGCTTTCCCCATTTAATAGTCTGAGCCCCTTTGTCAAAGATTAGATGTCCATAGGTGTGGGGGGTTACTTCTGGGCTCCTAATTCTATTCCACTGGTCAGTGTGTCTATTCATGTTCCAGTAACAAGCAGTTTTAATGACAATGGCTACATAATACAATTTGAGATCTGGGAGTGTGATGCCTCCATTTCTGTTCTTTTTCTCAAGATTGTTTTGGCAATTCTAGGTCTTTTCTGGTTCCAGATAAACATTTGTAACATTTTTTTTATTCTCCTAAAAAATGTGGTTGGGATCTTGATGGAGATAGCATTCAATTTGTATATGGCTCTGCGTAGTATATTCATTTTGATGATGTTAATTCTTCGAACCAATGACATGGAATATCTTTCCACTTCTTTGTGTCTTTTTCAATTTCTTTGAGTAGAACCTGATAATTTTCTGTATACAAGTCTTTCACTTCTTTTGTTAGGTTTATTCCTAGATATTTTATTGTTTTTGTTGCTATAGTAAAAGGAATTTATTTCTGGATTTCAACTTCTTATAACTTTGGGTTTGTAGAGGAATGCCACTGACTTTTGAATGTTAATTTTTGTTACTATATTCCCTGATGATTTCCAAAAGCTTCTTGCTGGATTCCTTAGGTTTTTCTATGTATACTATCATGTCATCTGCAAATAGGGAGTATTTGACTTCTTCTCTTCCAATTTGTATCCCTTTAATTCCTTGCTCTTGCCTGATCCCTATGGCAAGAATTTCCAACACTATGTTGAAAAATAATGGTGATAGTGGGCAGCCCTGTCTGGTACCTGATCTGAGGAGAAATGCTTCCAGTTTTTCACCATTAAGTATGATGTTGGCTGTAGGTTTGCTATATGTTTATATTCCACGATATTCAGGAATTTTCAATCTATTCTGATTTTTCAGTGTTTTGATCATAAAGGGATGTTGTATTTTGTCAGAGGCTTTCTCTTAATCTATTTATATGACCAAGTGGTTTTGGTCTTGCTTTTATTGATGTGGTGGATCATGTTGATTGATTTACATATATTAAAACAACTTTGCATCACTGGAACAAACCTGCATATGAACTTCCCTCTCAGTACTGCCTTAGCTGTGTCCCAATTATTTTGATAGCTTGTGTCTTCTTCATTTTAATTGAACTGTCCAAACATTTTCATTTCTTCCTTTATTTCCTCTTTGACCCAGTAGTTGTTAAGTAGTGTACTGTTGAGTTTCCACATTTTAGGATTATTAGTAATCTTCGTTTGATTGTTAAGTGTTTGTTTAATTCCACTGTGGTCTGAGAAGATGCTTGGGATGATTTTTCAATGCTCTTGAATTTGCTGATGCTGTCTTTGTGGCCTAACATATGGTCTATCCTTGAGAATGACCCATGTAGACTTGAATATTCCAGTTTCTTAGGATAAATGACTCTGAAAATGTCCAATAGATCTAGCTTATCTATCTGCTCATTTAGCTCCCTCATGTCTTTATTGATTTTCTGCCTGGATGATCTCTCAAGTTTAGAGAGTGTGGTGTTGAAGTCCCCTACTATGACTGTGTTGCTGTTCGTATATTGATGTAGCTCTTTCAGTAGATGTTCGATGTATTTAGATGACTTCTCATTGGGTGCATAGATATTAATAATTGTTAAGTTCTCTTGATTGACTGATCCTCTGAGCATTAAATAGTATACACCCCAATCTTTTTAAATTTTATTTATTTTAAAGTCTATCATGTCAGATATGAGAATAGCTGTTCCTGCCCCTATTTGTGGGCCATTGGCTTCTGTGACAGTTTTCCATCCTTTCACTTTGAGTCTGTGTTTGTCTTGTTGAGTTAGGTGGTTTTCCTGTAGACAGCAAATTATTGGATTGTGTTTTCTTATCCATTGTCCTACTCTGTGCCTTTTAATAGGTGAATTCATGCCATTGATATCAAAGATTGAGGATATTTTAATGCCATTCTTGTAGATTTTTAGAGTGTTCTGATAGATGGTATATGTATGGTGGTCTGACTGTTTATAGGAGAACTTTCAAAACTTCTTTCATGTCAGGCTTTGTGATAGTTGATTCTTTCAACTGTTGCTTGTCTGAGAAGGTTTTGATTCATCTAGTCTGAATGACAGTCTAGCAGGATACAGTAGTCTTGGTTGAAAGCCTTTCTCATTGAGCACTTGATAGATATCTTGCCATTCTCTTCTGGCCTATAGTGTTTGTGTGGAGAAGTCTGCTGCGAATCTTATGGGTTTTCCTCTGTAGGTGACATTGTTTTTCTCTTGCAACCTTCAGGATCCTTTCTTTTTCCTTATTCCTTTCCATTCTAAATATGATGTGTCTTGGGTTAATTCTGTTTGGGACCCTCTGGCCTTCTTGAACCTTTATGTCTTTCATGTTGTCTAGACTAGAGAAGTTCTCAGCTATTATGCCCTGAAGAATGTTTTTTTCTCCTCCCTCTCTTTCTTCCTCTGGTAAGCCAATAATGAGCATATTGTTTTTTTAAAGTCATCCATATGTCTCTTTTTTTGTTTTCAGTGTCTCTTAATCTCTTTTTGAGATATCTTACTTCTTTTTTAGTTGTCTCTAGTTTGTCCTCCATCTTGCTAATTCTGACCTCAGCCTCATTTATTCTATTCTCTTTCTACTATTTTCTGGAGTTCATCTATATTGTTACCCTGTTCTGATACTGTTTTAGCTTATTCAGATAGTTGTACTCTTAGCTCAGCTATTCCAGCTTTCAGCTCTCTAATAACCTTGAGACAATTAGTGTTTTATTCCAGAGTCTCAGTGGTTGTTTCTGTATTTCTGATGAAAATTCTTTCAAACTCTTTACTCACTCCTGTGATTATTTCCTTAACTAGTGTTTGGAGATTGGCCTCATTATTTTGTGCTTCACCCTTTGTGGGGCTTTTAGCTGGACTCTTGTCCTGGTTCATTTCTCCAAATGTTTTCTTGTTGTTTTGACCATTTTATGTAGTATTCTATGAGGTCCTTCTCTCAGTACCTTTCAAATTACTGATCACTCTTGCCTGGATTGACTTGTGTCTAAGTAAGGTAATTAAAGGGTTCACAGTTGTGGAAATTGACAGTTGTTTCAATATTATTTTAATCCCTGAGTTGGAACACAGTGGCTTTTAAAGCCTCTTTTGTTATTTTTCTTCCCTGTAGGCTGTGGGAGGCTGAGGGCATTTAAACTATAAGTAGGCATCTTAGCTTAATCACAGACTCCTGATCTAGAGATAAAGCTGGGTGGGGCAGAGATAATCCAGTGGTTATTCAAAGAGACTCTCACAGTCCCACTGTTAGGCCACCAAGGTATAGATCTTCGCATTCATTTCCTTGTTAGTTCTCTGTCCCTTAGTGTCAGCACAGGGCCTCTCCCCTGCTGCTCCAGACTCTGAGGGCAGCAGCAATGGAGACTCACAGTTGCATTTGGTGAGTCTTAGGGGAGTCTGCTCCTCCTGTCAGCAGTCCCCTTGTTGGTGAAACAGACTGAAGTTGGTGTCCCAACTGGTAAACTGCCAGATTGTTACCAGCCATTTAATCTCTCCCTAGGCTCCTCTCTCTATTCATGAGCCACATGTGCTTATACTCACCAGTGATTTGGTGGGGTCCTGAATTCGTTCTAGTCCTTTCATGTTGAGGTCCCAGGTGGTCTTCTTTGGTATTCCTAGTTGATTCTGGAGAGGAGAGGAGAGAAACACAGCTGCTGCTATTCAGTAACCCCACCTCCGGAAGTCCACAGCTTATTTTATTTTTAATCAACTGTTGATTCTTGACATCACCATTAACCAGAGCTGAAAAGTGCTCAAGTTAAAAAAAAATCCCAAGAGTATTTTTGCATCAAGACACTTTACTCTCTAGACTCTTTCATTCTACCTGCTTTCCCTTTATATCCTTTAATAAATCCTGTGGGGGGGGGGTGAAAGAAATAGAGAGAGAAAGTGTGTTAAAGTTTTGTTCACCACTATCTCTGAGCTTTTAAAATAGTTCATGGAAAATAGTAGCATTAAACATTGGGGGGACACAGGGGTTTGGGTGTTTGTTTTGTTTTTCCCACCAGGATTATTGCTAGGGTTTGATGCTTACATAATGAATCCTCCTCTTCCTCTTCTGATGGCCATTTTTACCCTTTTTATTTTTATGCTAGTGATAAAAAGAAGTCAAGAAGGGAGGAGAAAGGGGTGGAGGAGGGAGAGAGAGAGAGAAACTATTGCTCTTAAACTTTCCCTTTAAATATGAGGAGTGACTGGCAGTTGAACCTTCATGAGTCTTCATATATGGTAACGTCTTCACTCTACCAGGTACACCACAGCCCAGACTTTAGGGAAATACTTGTTCAGTGAGAACATAACTGGAAAAAAAACTCGTTTAACAAAAAAAAAAAATTATAGATGATAAATTACGGAAATTTTCAAAGAAGGACTAAAATCTCAGAATAAAGAAAATGCATCAAATAAATATAATGTGCATATTTTACTGAATTACAATCATAAAGAAGATAATCTATAACATTTCATTGCTAGGCATTGCATTTTAAAATCTTTCTAACCACAGGCCATGTTTTAGTCTTATATAAGCCTTTCAAACCCCTAGCATGGTACCATGTGTGTATTAGGGCCCCACCAGAGGTGTGCTGAAATTGATTGACTTAGCAGGTCAACAAACCTCACACTTAAAAGATGTCAGTTACCTAATGCTGACAAGAACACAGACTAGCCCACTCCAACTATCATCATGTATCTCCATGATCATCTTTCTTTGTGTTAGATCAGGACAACACTTCTTCTGACTAGGACTGTCCTCCTCAATGTGTTTGAAAATTTTCAGGTGGAAGAAAGTAGTAATAAGTCATTGTTATGTAAGAGTGTTTGCCCACTTTCATAATGAGGTCAGTCCAGTAAAACTCAGAAGAAGGCACAGCCTATCTATCCATGACATGCATAGGGTGGGTTGGCCAAAGAGCTGCCTGTCTTAATGTTCCAGAGGGACACTCAGGACACACTTGGCAGTTGGAAGGAGCTTGTGTGGAGAAGCTGACCAGCTTCCTTTATTTACTTCAGTTTGGTAAGCCACATACTCTATCTCCTTATGATAAAATGGTACACTGTGTCTTGAAGTAAATTCATGATTGAACTTGATTCTCCTCTTTCAAGTAGTTTTCCAAGAATTCAGGGGTGGGGGTGGGGGGATGGTTCAGGACTAGTCCATTAGCACTGTGTGCTATTCCTTCTACCACAAGGCTGGGACAGGCTGGCATAAGGGTCAGCTAGTCAACAATGGGTAGGAGTCTAGCTCAACAAATATGTACCAAAATAAGCTCACTAGTGTTGGAACATTCTTCCCACATTCAAGCATGAGCCAGATCTCCTCAAGTTCAGGCCACCTTTCTTTTTTTCCTCTAGGGTTATAGCTGGGGTTCAGTCGACTGCCACCTCTCCAGATTCAAAGGAGGTCTCGAAACTTTACATCAGGCTCAACCTGACGCTGTTGACTGGCTACGGAAGAAGGGCAAACGCTAGAAGAAGTGCCAACACCATGAATTCACTGCCCCTGGCGGCCATTTTTTTTCCATTTTATTGAGGAGGACAGAGAAGGGGAGAGAAAGATAGACACCTACAGACCTGTTTTGCCACTTGTGAAGCTTCTCCATTAAAGGTGGGGAGCAGGAACTCTAACCCAAATTCTTGTGCGGGTCCTTGAGCTTAGTACTATATGTATTTAACCAGGCTCATCACCACCCAACCCCCCAGGCCACCTCCCACCACCAACACTTTAGTTGACAAACAGTAAAAGAGGGACATGTAAGGTTGTGACCAGCAAAGAATCACATGGGGTGGGGCAAGGAACAGTGGCCCCTAAATCTGTGCGTCATGTTAAGGAATACATTTTAATGTATATATATATGTATATGTATATGTATATGTATATGTATATGTATATGTATATGTATATGTATATGTATATGTATATGTATATGTATATGTATATGTATATGTATATGTATATGTATATGTATATGTATATATCTTCCTTTTTCATGAGAAAAAAGTTATTTAAGATTTCAAAAATACATCCATGCAAATTGTAGAGCTATCCAATAATAAAAAATGTAAGACCAATTACAATGTCATTTCATGCAAACCAGTGATACATTTATAGGGAGGCTATAAATAGCTCTTTCTCTAGAACATATTCAATTATTTTTTTTAATTAATAGCTGTTAGCCACTTAAGCATTTTTCAAGTCTCCAGCATGCCAGAGAAATGGTTCACTCCTCTCAGGCACTTTTCTAAGTACCCACTATGTGCCAAGAATGTAGCACTCTCTTGCTACAAAATGAAAGGCATCTGTCCTCACAGGGGTCAAAGGTAGCAAAGAAAATGCTCACAGCTCATTGGATTCTAATTTGATGAGTAGGGGCATCCTGGATATTTAGCTGGAGACTGAGGTTTTCAAAAGACATGAGAAACGAACTCAGTACTGATGAGTGGGAGGCAGTGAATAGGGGAAGAAGTCCAGAGGCGGGGATGGAGATGTGCAAAGACAGGATACTGAGTAAACATTGTGCATTTACAAAACAGTTGAGAGATCAGAAAATCTGGAGGCATAGAAAAGGAGGGGGAAAAAAGCAGAGAGGTAGGCAAAGCTTTCTCATGTTTGTCAGACAACTTAGGAGGAGTGTTACAAGTCCGTTTCAGGACTTTTTAAAAAATTATTATTTATTTATATAAATATTTTATTTATTTATGCATTATTAATTCATTCATTTGCTTACAATTATGAAAGATAAGACCAGAGCACCACTCTCTGGTGGTTCTGGGGACCAAATTCAGGACCTCAGGTCTTCAAGTCCTATGTTCTTCCATTGAGTCACCTTTCTGGTTGTAGAATCTGTGCTTACTTTTTGTTGCTGTTTTTGTCCTGTTTGCTTGTGTCACCAGGGTTATCGCTGGGGCCCTGTGCCTGCATGACTCCACTGCTCCTGGTGGCTGTATTTTAGATAGAGAGTGAGAGACAGAGAGAAAGGAGAGACACTGCAGCATCTCTGGCTGTACCCATCTGGGAAGTGTCTCCTCTACAAGAGTTTCCATGGAGTGGCTGGGGACTTGAACCCAGCTCCTCACACATGGTAATAGCATTCCCTACCTGTTGAGTCACCTGCTGATCCCAATATTGGAGTTTAGTAAAACTCCTTTGATGCAGTGTGAAGTGTGGACTGGGGTATGGTTAGAGGAAGGCCTGTGGGAAGCAGTGAGGAACAGGAGACAGCTAGATTCCTGGGGACACAAGATATTATAGAAATGAGCAAGGCACAAGGTACTGACACCAGGTTACTGGTTAAAGTAACCGATGAGATTTGGGATGCCTGTCTATAGAGCCTCTACTTCCCCCAGTCCTGGAACCCTTGGATAGGGTCCACTTTCCCGTATGCGTCTCCCAATCCAAACCAAATAATATTGCATCCGCTGATCACAACCTAACCAACGCAACGATTGCCACCTCAACATGCTTCACCTTAGACTGTGTCCAGAGACTTCACGTGTGGAATGACAACCCTTCAGCTTCATTACTCGGGTGAGACCTTTCCTTTTATAGTACACTCTAATTTCATTTCAGGTAGTTCACTTTCTAACAAAGTCCCATAACCTAGATATACACCAGTTTCTGTGAGAGAGAGCTTATGTTCACACGTATCCATAAACTACTGCAAAATATATACCTGAAAGCAGAAGTACACTAGAGTTTGCAGTGAGTACCTCCCTAACACTTCCTCTCCACAAAATGCTCAACAAATTGTTTGGCTTCCTATGTTAACTCTCTTTTCAATCACCAGGTTCCAGATGCCACCAGGATGCTGGCCAGGCTTCCCTGGATTGAAGACCCCACCAATGTGTCCTGGAGCTCAGCTTCCCCAGAGACACACCTTACTAGGGAAGGAGAGGCAGACTGGGAGTATGGACTGACCAGTCAACACCCATGTTCAGCGGGGAAGCAATTACAGAAGCCAGACCTCCTACCTTCTACAACCCTCAACAACCCTGGGTCCATGCTCCCAGAGGGCTAGAGAATGGGAAAGCTATCATGGGAGGGGGTGGGTTATGGAGATTGGGTGGTGGGAATTGTGTGGAGTTGTACCCCTCCTACCTTATGGTTTTGTTCATTAATCCTTTCTTAAATAAAAAATTTTAAAAAATAAAATAAAATAAAATTTATATAAAGAGCAAAAAAAAAAAAAGCCTAGACCAAGTAGATTAGAAGCATCCAATAGCACAGCTATATACAAGATACTGGATACTGTACAGCAAACCCTAACAAAAGGGCTTTTCAAAGTTAACCCAATTACCAAATAATGTGATGATAACATTAACTATCGATTGTCTTGTTTCATTGATTTTCTGTAAGGGAATCTTACCACTTTTCCTAAAGAGATACTGTATAAAGGATATCTGTGTAAAAGAGAGTTGAGGCAAGAGATAACATAAATTTACAAATCAATTTGAAACATTTTAATCAGAAGTCTCCATAGGAAACTACACACATACACACACCAACTCATTTTTATTAATTATTTTATAATTATTAACAAGATTATAAGATAACAGGGGTATAGTTCCCCACAGTTCCCACCACCAGAGTTCCATGTCCCATCCACTCCATTGGAAGCTTCCCTATTATTTGTCCCTTTGAGAGTATGGACCAAAATTCTTTATGGGGAGCAAAAGGTGGAAGGTCTAACTTCTGTAATTGCGTCTCAGCTGGACATGGATATTGGCAAGTGGATGCATACCCACAGCCTCTTTCTATCTTTTCTAGTGGAATAAGAGCTCCGGAGAGGTGGGGTTCCAGGACACATTGATGAGTTGTCTGCCCAGGGAAGTCACGATGGCATCATGGTAGTGTCTGCAACTTGGTGACTGAAAGGCGGTAAGATATAAAGCAGGACAATTTGCTTAATTAACAGCAACCAAAAGGTAGGAATAAAGCAGATGAAATTAGGAGTCTTAGTGTGGGAAGAAGCTAAGAAGTCTATTTTAAATATGTTCCAAAGGGCCTATTTTTTAACTTTTTTTTTTTGCTGCCAGTGTTATCACTGTGGCTCTGTACCTGCTCCTAGAAGCCATTTTTTGCCATTTTTGTTGCCCGTGTTGTCCTTATTATTGTTACTGTTGTTATTGCTGTTGTTATTGGATGGGACAAAGAGAAATCGGGAGAGAAGAGGAAGATGGAGAGGGAGAGAAAAAGACAGACACCTGCAGGCCTGCTTCACCACTTGTGAGGCAACTCCCCCCTCCTGTAGGTGGGGAGCCAGGCTCACACCAGGATTCTTGAGCCTGTCCTTACACTTCGGGCCATGGGTGCTTAACCAGCTGCACTACTGCCCACCCCCTTTTAACCTATTTTTTCGTAAGTACTAGTATACTTGGCCAAACCTTTTAAAATAATTTTTATTGGGGGTCGGGCGGTAGCGCAGCGGGTTAAGTGCGTGTGGCACAAAGCGCAAGGACCAGCATAAGGATCCCGGTTCGAGCCTCTGGCTCCCCACCTGCAGGAGAGTCACTTCACAGGCGGTGAAGCAGGTCTGCAGGTGTCTATCTTTCTCTCCCCCTCTCTGTCTTCCCCTCCTCTCTCCATTTCTCTTTGTCCTATCCAACAATGAGCAATATCAACAATAACAATAATGACCACAACAAGGCTACAACAACAAAAGGGGGAAAAATGGCCTCCAGAAACAGTGGATTCATGGTGCAGGCACTGAACCCCAGCAATAACCCTCGAGGCAAAAAATATTAATAATTTTTATTGCCTCATCAATGCTCTACCTGGTAAAATTTACCAATAAGACAAAAATATGGATGTTTGAATTATTATAATATGGAGCTTCCCAGTCAAGCAGCTGCAATAAATTAAACAGAATTATATAGGTTCAGTATAGAACAAGAAATAAATCGCTATTTGTAAAACATTCTTTTTAATAGTTTTTTAATTGTTACTTATTTTAATATAAAAGAGCAACCACGGGGCGGAGGGTAGATAGCATAATGGTTATGCGATCAGACTCTCACGCCTAAGGCTCCAAAGTCCCAGGTTCAATCCCCCGCACCACCATAAGCCAGAACTAAACAGTGCTCTGGTTTAAAAAATAAAAATAATAAAAGTAAAATATATATAAAAAAAGAGTAGCCACGAAGGTGACATAGTGGACAAAGCACTAGACTGTCTCAAGCATGAGGTCTCAAGTGTTATTCCCAGCATTGCATATGCCAAATGCTCTGCTTTTCTCTTTCATTCTCCTCTCTTTCACCAATGCATAAATACACCTTTTTTTAAAAAAGCAAAAGAGACCAGAACATAGCTAAGCTCTAACAGATGGCGGTACCAGGGACTGAACCTGGAATCTCTGGACCATCAGACATACAAGTCTGCTGTCCTCCCTCTGTGCCATCTCTACTCCCTTTGTGAAGGATATCTTTGAGAAGGAAAATGTATACTCTGATCCCATGCAGCATACTTCAGATTAGCTTGTAAGTGCTACCTGCACATAACTGAACAGACATAATTAATATAAATATATGTGCCTGTATCTAGGTAGAACTCTAGATTTAAGATAGAATCCTGCTGTAGCTAAAGATAACATGCCACAGCTGGGTGAATCAGGACTTTCATGAATTATCCATATGTTTAACATCAGTTGCAAAAATATAAGCATTGGTTGCAGAATACCTTCGATCTGAATCAGAAAATGTTCTATGTAGACATTGTTTAGTGAGCATAGGTTCTTGGCATGGAGAGCAAAATTCCTGCAGTCTAACAAGCTCATGAATTCCAAACATGATTTCACTCACTCATGGTCACTTGTCAACAGCAGAGATTCTTTCAGTGAAACCAAATCTTACAAACAAAAATCAAAAGCAAGCATAATTAATCATGTTGCCAACTCCTTTTTTCCTACCATGGATTAATCTTGAGGCAGAAACCTCAAATGCTTTCTGGGAAAGATTAGTCCCTATCAGATGTTAAGAATCATTGTATTAAAAAATAAAGAAGAAAAGAAAAAAAGAATCATTACCACAATGTCCCCCCAAATGAAGGTCTGAGTAAAGGGACAGAACAACAGCTACTAAAACCTTGTTTTTCATACATATTTAAGAGAAACGAGCAATCAAATGGATTTAAGAAAATTTGCTCCAGTGGCTATTAAAAAAAAATGGTGGTCCAGGAAAGGGTGGGTAAGATGCTCGGAAGGGGGGTTGGGGAGCCTCTCTACAAACCCAGAAGCAACCTGGGGTCATAGTCTCCTCTGTGCAGCTCATCTACTATCTACAAACTGGGCAGCAGATGTTAATATTCATGTGTTCCTGGAACTCTTGGGAAGATAAGTAGTGTTTGCCACAACTGTAGAAATCCCTTAGGGATTCAGTGCACACTGCCACAGAGATCAGTCTCTGCTTCAGCAAGCCAAACCCTTATTGCTCTACAAAGGTAAAGTTCTACATTTGGAATCAATATTTAATTCATGGATACCAACCCTGAGCACTGAAAAGACTGTCAGAGTTGGCAAGGGATCTCTAAATTTATGTTTTAATTAGTTGACCATTTCATCAAATGGTAGACATGGCGTCTGTGACTTAGAACTTTGAATTGAACCCTATATGAAAGAAAAAGAGAATGAGAGAGAGAGAGAATATGCCAGACGCATAGAGTCCATTCATATACATGTTTATGACCTCTCTACCTATGAAGAGGAAATAGTTTCTCAAGGTGTTCTATGGGAGGAAATTACACAGGTTTCTTGTTCATCAGATTAAGTTAGTGCATATTTTATTCAGCAGAATGTGAACTTGGGGTGTGGCCTGGATAGGGGAAGTTTTTTATTTTTTATATTTTGGCATGTGGAATTTGTTGAACTGTTAAGTGTAAATACTACACAGATGCAAATGCTTGCAAACCAAATTTAGCAAGTGCCATTTTTTTTTAAATAGTAAACTCAGATATTGGTGCATTAAACTTTAGAAGTCTCCATTTGTGAGAAGGGAACAGGAAACTCTTGCTAATGAAGACACACAATCACAAGATTACCTTTCATAAAAATGATCCAGATAAATCAATGGAATTCTCTGTATTCTTCTTGCTATTGAAGCTGGCAAACGGAAGTTAGCCAGAGCTTTGGTTCTCTTTGGTAGAAACCTGGCATAAATTGAGGCACTGGGAATTAAGACCCTATCTGTCCTGGTCCCATGCCTAGCACAACCACCCTGGAGACAGATGTCACAGGGAAAGTGGAAGGTCACTGGGGGTTCTATCCTCATTATTGTAGAGCCAAAGCCCATCCTTATGATGCACTCTGCTCTAAGAGAGCTTGAAAACCAGTATCTTTCATAGTAATGACTTCCAGTTTACAGCCTTCATTTGTTATATTTCCTCAATAGCTGTTGTGTTGAGATTAACTGCATAAATGGTCTGCAGCTGTCTGTTATGAATTAAGGCAGTTTAATCAAAGTATTTCTAATGTACAGCATAATGATAATACATGGGGGAAGTACTATTTAAGAGATAATGATGGCTTCAGAAGATCACTGTTGTAATGTTTAGTGCATATGCCTTCAGCATTGAATTTGTTGTTGTTCTGAATATGCTTAATGGATCACTGAAAAGCTGCCTAATGCGGGATTGTTTGATGGGGCTGACAGAGCTGGAATTAGCCCATTGCTGTTTACTGCATACAGCCATTAAGATTAATTGCTGCCAGATAATTTTGACTGTTTTTATCTTCTGGAAAAAGTGTCACTAATGGGTTTATAAATTGGTTCACTATTACTAATAGTACGGCCAGTGTAACAGGATAGAATGTCAGCTAATTCTAAAGATAAAGGTAAAAAAAAAAAAAAAAGTAGATAGGATAAAGTACTATAAGCCTTGCTTATTTTAAAGAATACTGTTGTCCCATAATAGACACACTGATATATGATGCTCATTATTGCTATTTCCTGAGCCTTGGGTGGAAACTAATAGATGCTAATAAAGTCTTACTTGATGCGCCATGAAAAAGCGCAATCTGTTTTCTACATTAATGCCCAGTGTTGTTTATCACACCTCTGATGACCGAAACCCAAATTTCAAGCCCTTCCCAAACCAAAAGTTCCTACATACCTTCACACTCATTTTTGTGTTGCAGATATGAACTAGATGAAACCCAAACCGAAAGATTGAGCTAAGTCCACAAATGTGTCACTATGGGAAACAGTGTATAAGTGCCCGGTGAAGTTCAAGCAAGGATTTTTAAAACATCCTGAGAAGCCTCTAAAAACAGTGCATTGCAGGTCTAACAGTTGTTGATCAATTGTTTACAACGGAATACAATTTTGACCAAGTGGGTGATTTCGTTTAGTACAGATTTTAAAAAAAGACCTTCACAGACCTAAATCTTAACAGCTTATAAGATTCACAAATTCTAAGCACATTTTTAAAAACAAGGTTAAGTGGATTTTATTGTGTTTTGATGATGTGATTCTTGTAGGTTAGTCACCAAGTACTCATTATACCTACAATGAGCTAACCAACCTACTTCCGTTATTGGTTTCTAGAAATCATTTAACACTTCTAGCTCTAGGGTTTGCTTGATTATGGGATGACAAAAATCTCTCACTTATAGTGCTCTACCTTGTAATGTGTGCAGCCCAGATTCATGTCCCTTCCCCCACCACACTGAAAGAAGCTCTGGAGCTGAAATCTCTCTCTCTCTCTGCTTTTATCTCACTATTTCTATCTGAAAAAGTCAGCCAAGAACAGTGAAACCCTAGGATAACCAAAAAAAAAAAAAAAAGATCTCAGTTTTACAACACTTTGTAATAAAATTTCTCTTATTTTTAGGAATGCATTGGGTATCAAATGTCTTCTTTATTTTTAAGAGTGATAAAATCAGTGACATAAAATAAAGGCCAAACAGATGGACATACAGTGATTAATTACCCAGGAAGAAAAAAAAACAATAATTCAAGAGTCTTGGAGCCCTTTTTGCCTCAAAAACAGATAGTGTAAATTATATAAAGTGTTTCATTGGGAAAGTCAAAAGCATATGTTTACATTTAACTACTTTTTTTTTACATATTGCACTTTAAATTTTTACATGTAAAAACACCTGATCGCTTGAGGCAAACTGAATGTAGCATATGACAAATTATTTTTCTCCCTTGGTTTATTTGTTTGTTTAGTAATATTGGTGGAAGAGCATGGCAAATAATGCCACATGTTCTAAGCAATATTATTTTGATTTTGCTACTGCCTAGGCTTTGCCACTCATGATCAACATTCTTATGTAGAAAGACAGAGACAAAGAGAGAGGGAGAGACACCACATCATCAAAGTGTCCTCCACTGTGGTAGAGGTCAGGTTTAAACCTGGGTCATTCACATGACAACACAGGGGATGAGTGTACTCAGAAGTGATCTGCAGAGTAGTGATGGCTACAGGGAATAATGTAAACCTCACAGCTGGAAGAGAACTGCTTTGACTCAGTTCCAGTAAGTCCCATTCATTCATTCTTTGAACTAGATAACATAAAGGGAAGTGAGAAGTGGGCCCCAAAATTCCTTTAGTGTGGTTAGTTAACCCAGCTCCTGGAATTCTCATCATGAAATGACTTTTTTTATGATTTGTAGACTCTGGTTTCTTTTCTTTTCTTTTATTAGTGATTTAATAATGATTAACAAGATTGTAAGGTCACAGGCATATAATTTCATACAGTTCCCACCACCAGAGTTCCAGGTCCCATCCCCTCCACTGGAAACTTTCCTATTCTTTATTCCTCTGGGAGTATGGACCAAAATTCTTTATGGGGTGCAGAAGGTAGAAGGTCTAATGTCTGTAATTGCTCCTCCACTGAAATTGATCATTGGCAGGTAGATCCCCAGCCTGTTTCTATCTTTCCCTAGTGGGGTAGATCTCTGGGGAGTTGAGGCTCCAGGACACATTGGTGAGGTTGTCTGCCTGGGGTGATCAGGATGGTGTCATGGTAGCATCTACAACTTGGTGGCTGAAAGGCGGTAAAATACAAAGGCTGTAAAATTTTCTAATAAACAGGAACCCAAAGATAGGAATAGAGGAAATGAAACAGGTTTTCTTGTGGAAAGAAACTAAGAAGTCTATTTTATGGATGTTCCATGTGGCCCACGACTTTGGTAATTTTTGCCTGAGTTCAATAGCTAACCTGCAAGTGGGCTAAAAGTATTGTTTGGGAAGATGGTGTTAGAGTTGAGAATAGAACAAGAAGCTGTATTAGGGCAGAAAGTAGTTCTCAATTATAAGGAAAATATATAAATACCATTAACTGTTTACCCCCATCGATCTGACCTAGGGCTCATATCTATTCACATTTAGTGCAGTTACCTGTGTAACCTCTGAGTCCCTGTCAGTCTGAGCTCAAGGTCCATGGTCACAGCTAAGAACATTCTAGACTGCACTCATTTCAGGACCCATCTTCCTTGAGTAGCAGAGTAGGTTGAACCAGCCTATGTTTGGAAAGTGGGGCAGTCCACATCATTGCTGCTTTATATTGAAGGCAAGGTCCTATAGATATCTACAAGAGGGCTTATGATAACATTCCTGATGGAAACGACCAGTAATGGTAGAGAGAGGGATCTGTTAGAGGTCTAAGCTCATCATAATGAGATGACTTTGGGTTGGGGGTTTACTGGAGTGGGGGTGGAGCTGTGTTTTCAGCTCCCCTTAACATCTGACTCATTTCAATAATTTCCAGCCATGGAGCCTCTGTATGAATATTAGGAAACAGAGGCATACTTGGTTACTAATTAGAGCCTCTCTTAATCTCTCTCTCTCTCTCTCTCCCTCTGTGCCTCTCTCCCTCCTTCTTTCTTTCTCTCCAACTTGAATTTTATTCTTGAGTTCTTGAGCAAAGGGCTCCATGGATGATTTTCATGTCTACAGTTTCTTACTTAGGTAACCAGACACAATGACACCATCTCCACACACATCAAGATATGGAAGCAAAACCCTGGAGGGTGTCTGCGTGTCATTGGCTCCTGTGGATGGAGCAGAGTGGCTATGTAAATGCTAGCAGCTAAGCAGATAGTGAGAACCTCCTCAGAAGCACCTGAAATTTCTCCCAGCAAGGAAGGAATGACTTTCAGTGATTGCAAACCTGGATTTGAAACTGTGGCTTAGCAGTTTGCTTCATGGTGAGAACAGAGGTCCCAAAATCTATGGCCAAAGGACAAGCCAAGTTGTTCCAGCTTGTCTATGGAATAGGCTACCTCACCTGTGAGTGAAACCCACTTCACTCTCAACAAAAGCCTGTTCTTTGATGAAGAAGTGTCTTGGTAGAAGAACTGATCAGAAGGAATCAGCTATTTCTTACAGATTGTGAATACCTTTTTTAAAATTTTTTATTATCTTTACTTATTTCATAGATAAGGGGGAAACACAGAGGAAGAGAAACAGAGAGACATTTGCAGACCTGCTTTGCTGCTCATGAAACTTTCCCCCTGCAGGTGAGGACTGGGAGCTTGAACCCAGGTCCTTAACATATTATAACATGTGCACTCAACCAGGTGAGCCCCACTAGGCCCTTTTTTAATTTTTTTAGGATATTTTATTATTTTAATTGGGTGGCAGGGGGTGGCTTATAGTACATTTGTTGACACATGGGTACAGTGTCTAATTTCCATGACAAGTCTCTGCAAAAAATTCTGATCCCTAACTTGGGTCTTTCCCCTCCACCATGCATTAGTACCCCAGTGAACCTCAACAGAATTTCTAATAGTCCAAACTTGAAACCAGCTCAACTCCCTAACCACAGATGAGCAGCTAAGAAAGTTGTGGTATATATACACAATGGAATGCTACTATTCCGATATTAAAACGATGAAGTAATTTTCTTTACCTCATCTTGAATGAATCTCAGAGTAGCCATGTTAAGTGGGAGTAATAGGAATACTGATTGATCTCATTTGTAGGTGGAACTTAAGAAACAAGTGAAGCAAGGGAAAATATATGGTTAAACTAAAACCAGACATAGTGTATTGCAACAAGACTAGGAATGCTTTAATACCTCAGTACCCGCTTAAGTTTACCTCATTGCCTGTCTCACTCTCAGTCAAGGTAGCTGTTTCATTTAGAAGAATCTTGAGGGGACATGGAGGTGCCTCATCTAGAATGTACACATTTTCATGTGTGAGGACCCAGGATTGAGCCCTAGGCTACCTAATAGGAGAATCTGCAGAAAGGGAAGATTCACAAGTGATAGCCTTTCCTTTTCACTCTATCTTTATCTTTTTAAATTTTTTTTATTTATAAAAAGGAAACATTGACAGAACCATAGGATAAGGGGGGTACAACTTCATGCAATTCCCACCATCCCCTCCACTGATAGCTTTTCTATTCTTTAACCATCTGGGAGTATGGAACCCAGGTCACTGTGGGATGCAGAAGGTTGAAGGTCTGGCTTCTGTAATTGCTTCCCCTCTGAACATGGGTGTTGACAGGTCGATCCATACTCCCAGCCTGTCTCTCTCTTTCCCTAGTGGGGAAGGGCTCTGGGGAAGCAGAGCTCCAAGGCACATTGGTGGGGTTGTCTGTCCAGGGAAGTCTGGTCGCATCCTGCTAGCATCTGGAACCTGGTGGCTTAAAAGAGAGTTAACATACAAAGCCAAACAAATTGTTGAACAGTCATGGACCTAAAGGCTGGAATAGTGCAGATGGAGTGTTGGGGGGGAGGGTGTCTTCCATTTTGTAGATAGCTAGTAGGCATATTTTAGTTATATTTCAAAGGGCCTGTAGCTGTATTAGTGAATTTTTTTTTTCAGATCACATCAAATCGATGGGGTTTACAGTCAACAATACTTATACCTCTTTCCCATATTAGGGAGCTACTCTCTTCCCTAATACAGCTTTCTGGTCCTTTTCCCAGCCATGACATCATCTCCCCAGACAGTAACTTGGATCCACCTGTATATCAGATTTCAGGCTCATGCAAAAAAAAAAAAAAAACCACCTAGTATCTCTATCTTTTACTCTCTATTTAGAGGGAGAGAGAGAAAAAAAAAACAGTTGCCAGGTGGAGTCACAAGTTGTGAAATCCCAGGAAGGAAGGATGGGAAGAGGAAGGGAGAGAGGGAAGGAAGGAAGGGAGACAGGAAGAAAAGAAAACAAAAATGAAAGAGATGGAAAGATAGAAGAAATGAAAGAAGGATCTTAATATTCTTAGTTCTCTTAAATTCCTAATATATTCACAAATGCTGAAGCTCTGGATTTGTGATTCTTGAGCTCATGACCATGGCAAGTCTCTTCTAAAGATGCTAGGCACATGTTTCGCCTCTTCTTTTCCAGACTACTGACTCAACTGACAATTATATCCTCTGCATCTTGGCTTGCATTGCATTTGCCCTGTGTAACTAATTCCTTCCACATTAGCACATATCTGAAGACAGAGCGAGAACATCCAGTATAGGGCATCAGCTATGGCTGATGCTCTTTCTTTTAGGTGACTCACTTTTTCTTTTATCTGTGAAACCCCCCAGTCCCTCAGTCATAGTTATTGATATCCAGAGATAAGACATTGGGCCTGTTTATATATTACTTGTCTGACCTGGGATGATTTTGTTTTTCTCCCTCTATCACATTCTGACTGCAACCTCTGTAGTCTAGCACTGGGTGTCTCACTGTATCATTGAGCTAAGAAATTAAAAACTAAACTGATTTTTAAATTGCCCACTGAACTCACTTCATTAAATAATTCTCTAAGAAATGCATAAGCAGAGACAAGGAGGAAAACTAAAACGTCATAAATTACTTGTGGCGAGTAGGTGGATCTTGCCCTTTGTTCAGACCAAAGAACACCCTCAAAGTTGTTGGAAAAGCAATCACTAGTGACTTTCTGGGTTATTTTTCCCATACAGAGACCCAAGGTCTCACAGTGTAGTGTTTTCACCTAGTTAGTTGGTCTTCTTTCCAGCATGACCACTTCAAGACGAAGGGACTATTTTCATGGATAAATGGAGACTGCAAGTGTTTCTAATAATCTGGTAGCACAGAAGAAACTATTATGCCTTTCTGACGGAACATTGGAGTCAGACATCACATCCGCTATGTTCTCTTAGGTACAGTGAGTCCCAAAGTGATGCGAGTCTAAACAAGAATTTGGCCCTTTGTCCTGAAAGTGTAGCAATATTCCATAAGTATATTGGCTTCTGGAGACAATGTCATCTTAGCAAAGTACAATCTATGAGAGTGCTCAGGTCTGTGAAAAAAAAATAATAACTCCTTAATCATTTGCCTGTCTCTTCTGCTGGAGGTTTCCTCTATTTTCAAATAGCTGTACATTTATTTCAATAATTCAAGATCTTCAGTGGAAACCACATTCTGAAAAATACATATTGTATTTTACCAATCCAGCTATTTCATTATCTTCATAAAAAAAAAAAATTGGCTCCTCTCATGTTGGATGAAACTGGAAGTAGTCATGTTACATGAGATAAGCCAAAAAGAGAAAGGTGAATATGGGATGATCTCACGTATACAAAGAGCTTAAGAATAGACAGAAAAGGGAAACACAGTTCAGTTTTGGAAGGGCATATGCTTCTAGGAATTCTTCCATTTCTTCCAGATTTTCTAGCTTGGTGGCGTATAGTTCTTCATAGAAGTTTTGCATGATTTTCTGGATTTCTGTGGTGTCAGCTGTGATATCTCCTCTATCGTTTACAATTCTATGAATCTGAGTCTTCTCCCTTTTTTGTTTAGTGAGTCTGGCTAGGGGTTTGTCAATCTTGTTTAATTTTTCAAAGAACCAACATTTGGCTTCACTGATGTTCTGTATGGTTCTCTTATTTTCGATGTTGTTTATTTCTGCTCTAATTTTAGTGATTTCTGTCCTTCTGGTTGCTTTAGGGTTCCTTTGTTCCTCTTTTTACATTGATTCTTGATATAGGTGGTAAGCTTTCTACTTCATCAACAGAGGATGTAAGTCAAACTTCTACCATTTATTTTTTCTAACTTTTTTAAATTTAAGAAATAAAGATAATTTTAACTATAGAAAATATCTAAAGGGGGCGGGTGGTGCTGCACTGGGTTAAGCACAAGAACTGCAAAAGGATCCAGTTTCGAGCCCCCTCCACCACCACCAATAGGGGAGCCACCTCACAAGCAGTGAAGCGGGTCTGCAGCTGCAGGTGGCCCTCTGTGTTTCTCCCTCTCATTTTCTCTCTGTCCTATCCAAAAAAAAAAAATTGAAATAATTGCTCCTGGAGCAGTAGATTCATAGTGTAGGCACCAAATTCCTGCAATAACCCTAAAGGATATATATATTAGATTCTTGAGCCTTTACAGGGCCTGGGCGGTGGTGCATCTGTTTGATTTCACATATTACAGTGTGCAAGGCCTGGATTCCCCACTGCAAAGGGAAAGCTTCACAAGTGGTGAAACAGTGCTGCAGGTGTCTCAGTTTCTAGCGGTCTCTACGCAATAAATAAATAAAGATCTTAATAAAGAAATTTAAGAACTTTGTATCCTTTTATTGAGAAGCTAATGATTTACAGTACAGTTGTTGACATATGGATATAATCTGCTTTGAATATGTCTGAATAATTTAGCAGTGTGAGAAAAATCACCCATTTCTCTTTGTTTATGACCTTCAATAACAGACTAGAAATTTTTTTAAAATCACTGGAAGTCAGCAACAGGCACCTCCATGGGAGTAGAATGGGCTCTGTGGCTTCAGGGACATAAAGACAGGGCAGTTTCCTGAGAACTCCACACTTAAAAGGATCCTGTGGTTGGTTTAAGGCTCTAACATCACCCTTTTTAAAATTCTTAGTAATTTCTGGCCCCAAAGGTAGTGCAAGGAATAAAGCATTAGATTCCCAAGCATGAGATCCTGAGTTTGATCCTATGTATCAGAATAATGCTATGTCTCTCTCTCTCTCTCTCTCTCTCTCAATAAGTAAACAAATATTTTTCTGTTGTATCTTTTAATTTATTTGATAGAGACAGAGAATAATTGAGAGAACAGAGGGAAATAGAGAGGGACAGAGACAGTGAGACACCTGTAACCCTGCTTCACCACTCAGGAGATTTTCACCTTGCAAGTAAGGACTGGAGGCTTAAACCTGAGTCCTTGTAACATAGCAATATGTGCACTTTGTGCTTAAACAGATGCAACACCACCCACATCACTTGTTTTAATACATAACAGTTTATGGCTAAGAGATCCTGTGTGGGGCCAGGATACCTGATAGAGCATACCTGATAGAGCACACAACTTTACCAAGTGCAAGGACCTGGATTCAAGTATCTGCACACCCCCACACACATACACACACCTGAAGGAGAAAAGTTTCACAAGCAGTGGATCAGTGCTTCATGTGCCCATTTTTATCTTGCCCCTATATTTCTGTTCCCTTTATAAAAGAAAGGAAAAATAAAAACCACCTCCAGGAACAGTGGAGACATTGTGCAGGCATCACTCACTTCTCATCAGGTACCTCTTTCTCTCCCTCTCTATCCCCCTCTCCTCTCTCAGTCTCTCTTTCTCCTATCCAATAATGGGTAGTGCAGACACCAAGCCCTAGTGATAATCCTAAAGGGAAAAAAACAATTAAGTGAGATAATTTTCTGAAGACTGAGAAACTATTCCCCCTGTTGCCAACCTCCTAGCAGTAGAACCATTCTTTATTACTATCCATATTCTTATTGTCCTCTCCCATAGCTTCTCTCCTTATTCAAATGCCAGTCTCTTGTATATTCCAACCTTCAAGTCCCTCTAGAATCTTCTAGAATATGTATTGGAGGATATTTGGTATCTGTGAATTAGTTCCCTGTTCTTCTCCTGCAAGGTAGACCCTGAAGACTAAACTCAGCAAAAGTTTTCAATAACTAGGACACCACCCACACACAGTATCTGGTAATGATTAGTGATTTCTCAATCAGGTTCTGGAACTTTCGTGTGAAAACACAAATTCTCCACTGCTGGCTGGTAATAGGTAAAATAGCTGATGTGTTATGAAGGTCACATATAGTTAATTTGGCAAGACAGGGACTCCTTCAAATTCAGGCAACTGTATCATCTTATGCGTTTCCAATGATATGTATCTTCATTTATGTCTATATTAAAAGAAGTATGGCCAGTGGATTCTTGTCTGGTATAGATTCTATAGCAAATATAGCTTTCTATTTGTTTTTTTTCTTGACTCAGTCTTTGGATCATAAGCTGTAGGTCACAGATACCTCTGAGAGTCTAAATAAATAAATGAATAGTTACTAACAGAAATGGCCTTCTACACAAAGAGATACTTTTCTCTTTTTTTTTTTTTTGCCTCCAGGGTTACTGTTGGGGCTCGGTGCCTGCACTACGAATCCACTGCTCCTGGAGGCCATTTTTCCCTTTTGTTGCCCTTGTTGTTTATCAGTGTTGTTGTTACTATTATTGGTTGTCATTGTTCTTGGATAGGACAGAGAGAAGTGGAGAGAGGAGGGGAAGACAGAGAGGGGGAGAGAAAGATAAACACTTGCAGACCTGCTTCACCACTTGTGAAGAGACTCTCCTGCATGTGGGGAGCTGGGGCTCGAACCAGGATCCTTATGCTGGTCCTTGCGCTTAGCGCCACATTTGCTTAACCCTCTGTGCTATCGCCCAGCCCCTGAGAGACTTTTCTTAACATGTAACAGAGTTTAAAGACCCTCTGAACACTGAGGCATAACCACTGAAAAGTTATTGATGAGAACAGATCAAGGGACAGACTCAACAGAGGACACATATTACCAAGCAGGAGGACCCCAGTTCAAGTTCCCTGTCCTCACCTGAAGTAGAAGCAACTTCATGAGTTGTAGATAAGTGCTATAGGCTTCTCTCCTCTCTGTGTATCTCATTAGCTCTCTTCTTTTTTCTATTGCTCTCTCTGTCTCTATCAGAAAGAGAAATAAATAACTTCCAGAAATGATGAAGTTGTCATGCATGTACAAAACCCCAGCTATAATCTTGGTTGGAAAAAAATAATGATAGGTGATAGATAGATACGACAGATATATAGATGATAGAGAGATAGATTGATGATAGATAGATTGATATATGATATAGATAGGATAAATAGATGCATGATGGATTTTAAAATGATAATTTATTAAGAATGGATTGAGGGCTAGGGAGACAGCATAATAGGTATGTAAAACTCTCATGCCTGAAGCTCAGGTTTAATCTCCAGCACCTCCATAATCTAGAGCAGGGCATGCTCTTCTCTCTCTCTCTCTCATTAAAAATAAGGGCCAGGATTAGTCAGGTTTAATCTCCAGCACCTCCATATTCCAGACAGGGCATGCTCTTCTCTCTCTCTCTCTCTCATTAAAAATAAGGACCAGGAGTAGATAGTACAATGGTTATGAAAAGAGACTCTCATGTCTGAGACTCCAAAGACCCAGGTTCAATTCCCCACACCACCATAAACCCGAGCTGATCAGTGCTCTAGTAAAAAAATAAATAAATAAATACATTTTCTTATATTAAAAAAATGAATGGATTGACAATCCCTATAGGAAAGTCAAAGCTTCATGTCTTGAAGAATCAGAGTCACAGATTCCATGTGTGTAGATTCAAGCTACTCAGCGTGGGAGAACTGGCACATTAGTAAAAGGTGAGTTGACTGATGTGAATCCCTGAATTTCCCTGTCCTCCGAGGATACAGGGATGATGAATGAGTGACGTGCAAGAAAGAATAGCTTGAGCCCTCCATTAGGACAGCTTTGTGCTCCCTGGGTGCTCAGCTCTATGTAGAAGGCTCTTCCGATGGCTGGCAGGGCAGTGAGTCTTACTTCAGGAAGTGTGATTGATGTGGCTGGGCCTCCACACACACATCATTAGTCTGTGGTAGGTAAGCTCAGATGGTCAGAGCTCGTGCTAATGAAGCGAAGGTTAGGGGGATCAGTGCCCATGTGGGCCACTTAGTTTTTGTCTCATTCAGGTCCTCAGACTACTCCCAACACAGTCACCTGTCTTGAAAATGTGTTTCCATGTCCAGGAGGAGAAGCCATGGAAAAGGGTCTGAATGAATCTTTGTGAAACAATTACAGCCCTGAGAAATCAACCCTTGTCTGAGCTCTTGGTTGAAGGGAAAATTTACCTGCATTTCAAGAAAACAGAAGTCACAATACTCAAGATTTATCAGGCCCATAAATTTCATGGATGCATTTTTTAATTTCTAACCCAAGAAAACATGTAATTGCTTAAGAATATATTAAGCCAAACAGTGGCATGATACCTTTCACTGTGTGTAAGTAAATATAAAGATTTACATATGGAGAGGGAGCATTTACTTTGCAGATAACCCCCTTCCGCCAGCAGCAATCATTTGGGCGCAGTGGTGCACCTGTGGAGTATGCACAGTGCCAAACACAGACACCTGTAGGGGATGTTTCACAAACAGTGAAGCAGGTTGCAGGTGTCTCTTATTCTCTCTCCCTCTCTATCTCCCCTTCCCTCTCAATTTCTCTCTTTCCTGTAAAATAAAATAATGAGTAAATAAATATTTTTAAATGAACCTGTCTTAAAAAATAAAAGCAGGGACAGGGTAGTGGCCCACCTGGTTGAGCATACATGTTACAATGCATAAGGACCAGGGTTCGAGTCCCTGGTCCCCACCTGCATGGGAAAGCTTCAAAAGTGGTAAAGCAGTGCTGCAGGTGTCTCTCTGTCTCTCTTCTTCTCTATCCCACCTTTCCCTCTCAATTTCTGATTGTCTCTATCCAATAAATAAATAAAGATAATATTTCTTTAAAAATAAGGATCCACCTACATACCAGATTTCAAGCTCAGCCAAAAAAACACACTAGTGTAGCTACAGGTCCTTTTAAATATAACTAAAATATGCCTACTAGCTATCTACAAAATGGAAGACACCCCCCCCCCAACACTCCATCTGCACTATTCCAGCCTCTAGGTCCATGACTGTTCAACAATTTGTTTGGCTTTGTATGTTAACTCTCTTTTAAGCCACCAGGTTCTAGATGCTAGCAGGATGCAACCAGACTTCCCTGGACAGACAACCCCACCAATGTGCCTTGGAGCTCTGCTTCCCAGAGCCCTTCCCCACTAGGGAAAGAGAGAGACAGACTGGGAGTATGGATTGACCTGTCATCGCCCATGTTCAGTGGGGAACCAATTACAGAAGCCAGACCTTCCACCTTCTGTATCCCACAATGATCTTGGGTCCATACTCCCAGATGGTTAAAGAATAGGAAAGCTATCAGGGAAGGGAATGGGATAAGGAGGTCTGGTGGTGGGAATTGTTCAAAGCTGTACCCCCTCTTATCCTGTGGTTTTGTCAGTGTTTCATTTTTATAAATAAAAAAGTTTTTTAAAAAGTAGAATAATGCTATAGTGCCTCCCCTTCTCTCTCTGGGGCTCTCTTTTCTTGCCTTATCTATCACTAATCCCCTAAGGTAAATAAATGATAACAACATGAATAAAGACACATTTTTTTCTTTATTGGGAGGGATTAATGGTTTATGGTCGACAGTAAAATACAGTAGTTGGCACATGGTTAACATTTTTCAGTTTTCCACATAACACTCTGACCCCTTTAGATGGTCCCCTGCTATCATGCCCCAGGACCTGTACACTCCCCATCCCACCCCAGAGTACTTTACTTTGATGCAATACACCAACTCCAGTCCAAGTTCTGATTTATGTTTCCCCTTCTTATTTCTCAACTTCTATGAGTGGGATCATCCCATATTCATCCTTCTATTTCTGGCTTATCTCACTTAACACAATTGCTTTAAGTTCCATGCAAGGTGAGGTGAAGAAGGTGAATTCACTATTTTTAAAAGCTGAGTAGTATTCCACTGTATATATATACAACAACTTGCTCAGCCACTCATCTGTTGTTGGACAGCTGGGTTGCTTCTAGGTTTTGGCTATTACAAATTGTGCTGCTATGAACATAGGTATAAAAAAAAAATCTTTGGATAGGTATGTTTGGTTCCTTAGGATATATCCTAGGAGAGGAATTGCTGGGTTGTAGAGTAGGTCCACTTCTCAGCTAACAGGACTTCGGTTTTTGCTCTAAAAGCATCTAAACTGGTCAAAGTAACTAATAACTAGTGTCACCCTAAGGTGAACTGTATACTCTCCAGCACTAGCTCTGTCCCCACCCCTGCCCTCAAATTCTGTCATAGAAGCACTCCCTGGGAAAGACACCCATTTCTCAGCCTGATCATTTAATCACAGAAAGAGCAGCAGCACCCAGTGGACCACAAGATGGAAGCTTCCCCTAACACTTTAAGATAATTCTTCAAAATGCAAACCAAAAAATAATATCTGTCATAGAAAAGGGGGGAGGGGGAAACAGACACAGAGGAAGAGAGAAATAAATTTCCCACTTGGCCTCCAAAATGCTAGTTGAATCTAGGATGAAGAGCTTTATTCCACAGATAACTCAGCTTAAAATCTCTTGTCAGAGAAGGACAGCTTCTGGGCTGAAGAGGACAGCAAGTTCAACTTACCTTTGTGGCCTTGCTCTTCCACAAGTGAATATGGCCTGAAATCAAGGTATAAATTATCAGCGCAGCACACAGGACTTGGCTTTCCAATGCCCCTCCATTAACCTTCTAGCCTCTCCTGCCCACAGCCCTATGTGCAGAAAAGTCTTCTGCCATGTGAGACAGCAGAAGGTGGGACTCATGTTTCACTGACTTCTGAATTAAGAAATTAAAAAAAAAAAAAAGTCATCCTAACCGACACACAAAAGGCAGAGCAATTTAGGGTTTGACTGTTTCTTGCAGAAGACATGTGATTTTTCTCCCACCCTTTTTCTATTTTCCTACTAGAAAATAATAATAATAAAATAATAATAATTGTGAAGTTTTTCAACATTGTGGCCTTAGGAGGTAATTTGCTAAATAGGACAAAATTAGCTGATTTTTTGGACCATTTAAAAGAACATTTCTTTGGAATGCATGCAAGATGTATTAAAGCAATCTTTGAAGTCTTTACCCTGCTTGAGATTTTAATTTACTCCAAGCTCCCCCACAAATTAATCAAATTAATCACCCCCCACACACATACACACACCTTCCTTAGGAGCTATTGAATTTTTTTCCCTTCAATCCTTTTTAAATTTTAATATGTTCCATTGAATCCTACACAATTTGCACACACACACACACACACACACACACACACACACATTTTGGGGTGGCCAAGACTGAAAAGGGGTCAGATTAATGGATACTCCTCCACCCAACTGGGATTAACTCAGGTCATTTACACACACACACACACACACACACACACACACCTGATTGCTGAAATAATTTCTTCTCCACAACACTATTTAACAAGTGCCTACTACGCAGAGGTCAAGGGTGTTTTCTTTATAGTTGAAGGAATCAGCTACACAGGGCAGAAACCACAGACCATCCAGATGGCTCTAATCAGGGGTAAACTTACCAACAGGGGCCCAGAATATGTGAACTGGAGGATTCCCCAAAAAGCAGAGGCTCACTCCATCTCAGGTGGGATGGGGAGGATACTGCCCTTCCTCTGCAATCTTAGTAGAGAAAAAAAAAAAGGTTATCAATTATTAGATTTGAACATTACATTCCGGCTCTGGAGAACCCTTAGCCGCAACAAATGAATAAATAAATAAAAATCAATTGCACTTTACAACTTTTACCTTGGCAGGACTCCAGCCAATACAGAGATCAGACTCACTCAGTAATTTAAAGATGCCATAGCTCTTGCAGAGGGCACCATCCATTCCTAAGAGTGGTGTCTCCGCCATCACCATCACCATCGCCGTCGCCTTCCCAGGGGGCTTTACCTTTATTCGAGCTTATCTTTGAGTAGGGGTTTAGGCTTACCTTTTGGGCTTACCTTTGAGTAGAGACATCCGACTCCAGGGATTCGATCACAGGCCTCATTCTTTCCCTCTTTCTTCCTTTTCCATGCCATATCGCCACAGAGACCAAACCACCCCTATGTACTCCACTTTTTCAAACCATCCCTATGTACCCCATCATTTCTCCTCTTTTTCCTTATTAGTGCTTTTGCTAGTTTTGCTTTTTTAAAGGGATGCTAAGAAGGTGGCCTCAACAAGCAAAGAAAAGTCTCATCTGAACCCAGTCAGGCAGGCACCCACTTCTCAGGCTCTCTAGGCTTCAGAGATGTGTGTATGTGATGCATGTGTGCAACTGATAGAAGAGAGGAAAAGTAGGAGTAATATTAAAAATACTGCTAATTTTTCTGAACACAATCAATAATTGACAATTTTGTGTGGCAATGAACCTCTGTAGATGTTTGGTTCCACTGTTTTTTTTATCTTTATTTTTAAATTTCTGATAGAGAAGTCAAAAGATAGAGATAAAAGAGAGAGAGACAGAGAGAGAGAGAGAGAGGAGACATCACATCACAGCAAGGTTCACCATCCGTAGATCTTCTCCAACGCCATCCATGATAATCTCATGTGATGCTGAGACTCAAACACAGACACACTTTCAGGTAAGGCATTGCCAGGCATTCAATTTATATTTAATGTTTATAAATATAAATACATTGTAATTTATAAATACATCTGAAAGGTTTGAGTGGAAGCAGGAAGTGGATTCTTACAGGTTTTCATGATTATGGATAGAAGCTAAGACTACTAGAAACCTCCCAGCATGGCTGTTGGCTGTGGTCAAGAGGTTACGTCACTGGGTGTGGAACTAGAGGCCTGTGGTCGAATCCCTGGAGTCAGATGTTGAATACCTGCAGTTGGATTCTTTTATCTTTATTTTTAAATTTCTGATAGAGACAGAGATGACAGACAGAGATGGAAGAGAGGGAGGGAGAGAGAGAGAGAGAGAGGAGACATCACAGCAAGGTTTACCATCTGTAGATCTTCCACACAGCCATCCATAAAAATCTCATGTGATATCTCTCTCTCCCTCTCTCTTTCCCTCTCTCTCACTCCCCCTCACTCTCTTCAATTTTTAAAATTTTATTTATTTACTTATTTATTAGATGGAAACATCCAGAAATCAAGAGAGGAGGGGCAGATAGAAAGGGAGAGAAACACCTGCAGTCCTGCTTCATCATTCACAAAGTTTTCCCTCTGCAAGTGGGGGTGGTACCACTGGCATGAACCTGGGTCCTGTTCTTCACTGTGACATGTGCACTCAACCAGGTGTGCCACCACCCAACTTCTCCCTCCCTCATTTATACTATATGTATGAAAAAGTCATCTCATAGCAGTGAAGCTTGGGTGATTTTTAAAAATGGCTATCTAGAAACAGTGGTAGAGTCTTGCAGGCATGGAACCATTGAACCTCAGCAATAACACTGAAGACAAAAAAAAAAAAAAACAGGATGGTATGATTTGAACAATACATGTCATTGTTCTGGGAAACATTCACTGCCTCTTAAAAGGTAGGAAACTGGGGCTGTAGTAGCCATGGGCCTCAGACATGGCCAAGTTGGTACTGTGCCAAAAACCACAGACAAATTCCAGGCTGTGGAGGGTCTATGAAGAAATAGGAATGAAACAGCTTCATCCTGGAAACTCTCCTTCATGTAAGTATGTTGTGTGAGCTACCTGCTCCTTAATCTCTCCAATGGCTCCTCACACATAGATAAAACCCTTGATCAGATAGGGATGATTTTCTGATTCCTTTTTCTGGATGTGTACTTCCAACTGTGTTTGATCTGACGTCTGTACTTCTCAACTCTGAGAAGTCCCTGCAAGCATTTAGCCAGAGGCTTCCAGGAGTCTCTTCTTCTTTTTGATCGAGCCTCCACAGAATGTTTGAGGGAGCGAGATACCGTTGCTATGAAATGAAAACTGAGCAGACATTAAATGAAAGATAAATCCTCAGAACCTGAATGTAAAGAACATAACAGAAAATCACAAAACAGGTATGTCACCCATCAGCTGCATTCTCAGTTATAATCTGAAACTCAGGACAAAGTCCGGGTGGTGGTTTACATGGTAGAACAAACATGTTGCCACACTCAAGATACCTGGGTTCCAATCTCCACCTGAAGGGAGGAAACTTCATGAGGGGTGAGGCAGTACTGCAGATGGCTCTCATCTCCATCTCTCCCTGCTCATCACTCTCAACCTCTATTTAAAAAGTAATAATAAAATAACCACCAAGAATTACAGAGTCCTGCAGGCACCAAGCAACAGCTAAAACACTTAACGGCAGAGTAAATAAAATAAGTGGTAATGACAAACTTAAGAAGGGGAAGGGAACAGGCAGTGGCACACCTGGTTGAGTGCACACTTTACCATGCACAAGGACCCAGGTTTTAGCCCCCAGTCTCCACCTGCAGGAGGGATGTTTAACAAGCAGTGAAGCAGTGGTACAGGTCTCTATCTATCTATCATCTACGTAGCCCTATTTCCCTTTCCCTCTAAATTTTTCTTTGTCTTATCAATTTAAAAAAGTAAATATTCATGTGTAAGAAAAAGGAATAAACTCTTACACAGACTGTCTACTTTCCTTTCCTCTTAAATGAAAGTCAGATGGTTCCTAATGTTTCCTGTTTTGCTTTTATTGTGCCAGTTTAAGTTTCACCTTAATAATTATCAGTTCAAAGAAAAGTGTAGAGAGCAAAAAGGTATCATCATACCCTTCAACCAGTCCCTCAATTGTTACATTGGCAAGTGAGGAATCAAAGTCAGGAAATTAACCTCACTGTAACATACCTATAGTTCTATCATCTTATCACACTATCGTTACACATTACATGTTACTCAATAGATATTGTTATTATATGTGATTTTTGTATAACCACAGTCAGGTTACCCAATGATCCCATCACCACCACCCTGAATCTATTTTTCCCACCCTCTCCTCTATTACCCCTAAATCCCAAGTGTCAGGGTCTGGAGGGGGACCCCACTTCTCAATCCAACCAAGTCAGCTAACCCACTCTGTTGTGCACCAGAGGAGGGGGCTGAAAAGGTCAAATCAAGGGCAGCAGGGGTGAGTACAAGCTGGGGTTCTTTCCCATGGATTGCAGCAAGAGATGAAGCCAAGGGTCACCCCAGGACACTATTTGCCTATGAATAGTGCATTTACTGCATGGCAAGCAAGAGTCTTTATAGGTTGGGGAAGGGGGGGAGAACAAGGTGACTATGGCCTAGCCTTATATGGTCAGGAATGTTAAGGGATATCTTACATGGTCAGGATAGAGAGATGATGAGAGTCAGTAACCCTTGGGTAAGTGGTCAAGCTAGTTTGGAGAAAGAAGAAGCGAAAACTGACAGCTAGCACAGAGGGGATGTGGGCCCTTGCAGGAAGGAGACTCATAGGGGGGCTGAGACCCAGTGGGCAGGTTCCCTCCTGCTCAGCCCCTGGGGAAACTGACAGAAGGCCTTTACCTTCCAGGCATCCAGGGGTCCCCCCCTTGCTCAATCTGGGCTTTGCAAGGCCCCACACCCAACAACCTCTCTCTGTGTTTTGCCTCTGTAGTGTTTCTCACACAAGTTTATATAATGCAGTCAGACAATCGTTGACATTTTCATCTTATTTTCTTTCACTCAACACAACACTCTGGAGCTACACTCAAATGGTTGCCTACACCAACAGTTGATTCCTTTTTACTGCTGAGTAATATTCCATGGCACAGATTTGCGACATTCCATTTACTGAGGAACATTCTGCTGGTTGATAATTTGGTATTTTTACAAATAAAAAATGATATGGAAGATTATATATGCTAATTTGTACAGAAAAGTATATGTTTTAAAAGGAACTGATAGTTTTCAATATTAGCAGTGCCACTGTATATCTCATATTACATCAGCAAGATTATAAGTGCAATTCCTCTGTGTCCTCAGCAGCATTTGATAATTTCCACTCTTCTCCTTTTAACTGTTCTAATAAGTGTTGGTAACTGTCTTAATATTTATTTACATTTCTCTAGTGACTAGAAAGACAAAGCATCTTCTTTGCTTATTTGTTGTCTGCTATCCTCTCTGATTTTAAGAGCACACAACATCAACAACTGTAGATTATTCCAGGACTGCAATGTCATTCAGTATTCGAAAGCTGATCAATGTCATCTACCATATTAATTACTAAAGAACAACCAATTTAATCAATCCCCAGAACCATCGTAAACCATAACTGAGCAATGCTCTATTCTCTCTCTCTATCTCATTGTCTCTCTGTATCTCTCTTATTAAAAAAAATCAATAAAGTATTTTAAAATAAAACAGAAAGAAAGAAGGAAAGAAAGAAAGAGAGGGAGAGAGAGAATGGAAAGTAGGAAGGAAGGAAGGAAGGAAGGAAGGAAGGGAGGGAGGAAGGGAGGAAGGAAGGAAGGAAGGAAGGGAGGAAGGGAGGAAGGGAGGAAGGAAGGAAGGGAGGAAGGGAGGAAAGAAGGAAGGAAGGAAGGAAGAGAGGAAGGGAGGAAGGGAGGAAGGAAGGGAGGAAGGGAGGAAGGGAGGAAGGGAGGGAAAAAGGGAGGGAGGAAGGAAAGTGGCCATGCCAATTGTTACCAAAGTATTTAACAAATCCAACATTTGGGAAAATACAAATAAAGAACTTCCTCACTGTGTCAAACATATTTTTAAAGATTTATTTCTTTCATTACATTTGAGATACAGACAGGACAGAAGGAGAAAGAAAAGCCAGGGCCTGGGTGGTAACAAACCCAACTGAGTACACGTTACCAAACACAAGAACCAAGAACCCTGACTCAAGGCTCCAGTGTCCACCTGCAGAGGGTGAAGCTTCATAAGGGTCTCTCTTTCTCTCTCCTTCTCTATCTCCCTTTCTTCTCTCAATTTCTGTCTCTGTTAAAAGTAAAAAAAAGAGGAGGACGGTGGTGGTACACATGTCAGACAGGTTGAGCACACATGTCAGAGTGTGTAAGGACTCAGTTTCAAGCCCCCAGTCCCCACCTTCAGAGGGAAAACTTAATGAGTGGTGAAGCAGGGCTGCAAGTGTCTCTCTGTCTCTCTCCCTCTCTATCACCCCATTCCCCCTCGATTTCTGGCTGTCTCTATCCAATAAATAAATAAATATAATAAAAATTAAAAGAATTAAAGAACAAAGGAAACTTCTGTCAATATATCTGAAGAGCAGACACTTGGGAAATTGACATTTAATTTCGGGACTCATGATGTCATGTGTCTCTACCTGGCAAGGTTTCTTACACTGTAATCTGCTTACCTAATTGAATGCATTTCCACCCAGACCTTCCTCTGATTAAAATCCACATGTTAGATCCTTTTCATCCTTCTAATTCAGCCTCTGTCATTCTGTTAGTGAGTTTCCTATGGGAAGTACAGAGTTGGATTATGATTTTATTCATTGTACCAACTTCCCTCTGTGCCAGTAGGACATTTACATGTAATTACTTCTTTATCAGTAAAGCTTAGGTCAATAATTGCATCTTCTGTTTTCTGTTGATTCTGTGTCTTATTCCTGTTTCCTTTTCCCTGCCTTCTAGTGGATCACATGAATCAATTTTTATTTATCCATAATGTTGTTGCATGCATCACTTTGTAAAATTTTTTCCATGGTTGCTTTAAATTTCAATGTGTACTTAACTCAAGGAAGTCTAAGAGTGTCGACTGCTTCTCTTTTGGGACTTGAGTAGCACACATGTGAGGTCTTTTTTATATAGTCCTACCGGTCCCAGAAGCCTTGGGTTATTCTGGCTCTTTCTTTGCAGTCTCTTTTCTTTATGTTTTTCAGCCCAAGTAATATCTATATGTACTTTTTCAAGGTCAATAGTTTCCATATGCTTGAATTTTGCAAAACAACAGACGTTGAATTTGTGTTTCAGTTATTACAACTGTGTTCTAAAACTTTTCTGTTTCTATTTCTTTCTTTTTGCTGGGATTTCAGATAATTTGTAATCACTCATTAAAGCATTTTTTTCTTCACTTTTTATTTATTCATTTATTTTTGGTTGTCGCCAGGGCTTCACTCTCCATATTTGTCCAGCTAGAGACAGAAGGATAAAAGGGAAGACACCAAAGTTTCCTCCACTACTGACAGGGAGGGAAGACTTGAACCTGGGTTGTGTGCATAGTAGCAATGCAGGTACACTATTTTAACTGCCTGTGGGGTCTCTTTGAAACACTCTTATAATGACTGCTTCAAGACTCTAACCAAATAATTCCAACAAATGTCACTTCTGCATTCAGAAAATATTGATTCTCATTTCTCCTTCAACTTGTCATCTTTCTGTTACTGATGATATCATAGGATCTTGAATGGACACCTCGGAGTTGTGGATATGCTTTTATAATAGAAGGTTTCTTATTTATTTACAGAAGTATTTATTTAGATATTTAGTCATTGCCAAGGCATCACTCTCTGAGCCAACTTTTATCTTAGAGACAGAGAGTGATAGACACCACAGTACTGAAGCTCCCTCCAGAGTGATGGGGACCGGGCTCAAAGCTGGGCCCAGCACACGGCAAAGAAGGCACAAGATTCACATGAGTCATTGTACCAGCCCCAAACTTCTTTGATTTTTTTTTTCCTTGTCTAAAAGGTTATTGCTGTAGCTCTGTGCCTGCACCACGAATCCACTGCTCCTCGAGGCTATTTTTTTCCCCTTTTGCTGCCCTTGTTGTTTTTATCTTGTTGTGATTGATGTTGTTGTTATTGGACAGGACAGAGAGAAATTGAGAGAGGAGGGGAGACAGAGAGGGGGAGAGGAAGACACCTGCAGACCTGCTTCACTGCTTGTGAAGCGACTTCCCTGCAGGTGAGGAGCCGGGGGCTCCAGTCGGGATCCTTACGTGGGTCTTTGTGCCATGTGCACTTAACCACTGCGCTACTGCCTGACCCCCCCCATCCCCAAACTTCTTAACCAAATTATGTGATTCAGGGGGCCAGAGGAAGGCATGTATTACCGTATATTAGGACCCAGGTTTGAGTCCCTGGGCACCACAGAAGGGAAAGCTTCACTAGAGCAGTGCCCCCCACTTGTCCTCCACTGGCACCAACAAGGCTAGAGAGTTTGTAGTGAAAGTTTCATGTCCCCCAAACATCCCAAGAGCAAGAGAAGGGACCCTTTGCCCACCCCCACCCCTAAATACACACACACACGCACACGCACACGCACACGCACGCGCGCGTGCGGTAAAGTCTCCACTGCCAGTACAGGGACAAGGCTGGGAGTCGTTGTCTTGATCAGTGTCATATGTGCAAAGGGCGTTGGTCACCATCCAGCAGGCTGACATTGGGTGGTACAGCCAGAGTACAGGGGGCTGGAGTAAGTGGAGAGAAGTCTCTAAATCATCCCACTTTTGGCTGGCAGGAGAAGTGGGGTCACCTGAGGCTCCCATGGTGTTTGTGGGAGGCAAATGCTTCCATGTCTCCATGATTTCTGTCTGAATAAACTTTCTGCTCTCTCTTCTTCCTCCACTGGCTTCTTTCCAGTGTTTGTAGACCACACCCACTGTTGCTTTGATAAGATGGTTTCTCCAGCACCTGGTCTGTGGCTCAGAAAGAGAGAACAGGGACTGTTCCTCAGCTCCTCTGTCTCTCAACAGCCTGGGCTCTTGCCACCTGGCTTTCTACTTCCTTCACAAAAAGTACTATTTTTATTTTTAAAGACAGAGATAGGTAGAGAGATAATAAGCACTGAAGTTTTCTTCTATGCAGAAGTGGGGGGGAGGGCTCAAACCCAGGACATACATGACAAAGCTACACATTATCAAATTGAGCTATTTTACCTGTCCCCATACTTCATGGAGTTAGCATTCATGTATAAAACAGAGAAATGGGAGGTTAGGCAGTGGCACACCCAGTTAAGCACACACAGTACAAAGAGCAAGGACCCATATAAGGATCTAAGTTCAAGCCCCCAGCTCCCCACATGCAGGAGTATCGATTCACAAGCAGCAAAGCAGATCTGCAGCTATCTATCTTTCTCTCTTCTTCTCTACCACCTCCTCCTCTCCCAATTTCTCTCTGTCCTATCCAATAAAATTGCAAAAATGGCCACCAGGAGCAGTGGATTCGTCATGCTGGCGCTGAGCCCCATTGATAGCCGTGGAGGGAAGAAAAAAAAAAAAAAAACAGAGAAAGTACTTCAACTTCATCTTCCCCAAAGCAGAAGTCTTGCTTGGAGACTTCTAACATTATTATTCAGTTTAAAAATGACTTTTTCCCATGACAGTTATATGGCTGGCTTCATTAATGGACAAATGAGTTATTTCTTCAGGTATTGAACTTTACCACATAAGTAGCATTCATGTTCATTAAAATTTGAAAGCAAATATAAACAACAAACAGTTCTGATGATAACTGCCTCATTTTAATATTTATGTGGAAGCGGCTGCATCATAAATATTGAGCTATGCTATTATCCCTGTCTATCTGGGCTTTTAATAAATGTAAAATCTGACAAATATCACTACATCTATTTCTTATTTAGCTTTGAACTTAAGAATAGAGAATGGATTTCATTATTAAAATGTGAAAAATGTCTATTTCATGATAAGAAATTCTACAGGTCCTATTTACCTCTCTCCCAGACTTATTCCATCTTCATCATTTTTGTAAATGCAGATAAATATGCAATTATTCAGGGAGTTTATAGCCAGGGGGAACATTATGGAGAAACAAAGAGTCGTTTCTCATATGTTCATAATTTCCTTTTTAATTGTATGGAAATGGAAAGCTGAAAAGAAAGCATATAAAAAAGCAAGGATAAGTCTTGGCAAAGGGCGATTAAACAGAAGAAAAAGAAAAGGAGAGCCAAGAGGGATGGCATAGTGGCAAAAGACTTTATGCCTGAGGCTCCAAGGTGCCATGTTCATTCTCCAGCACCACTATAAGCCAGAGCTAAGCAGGGCTCTGACATGCACCAAGTGTGGGTATAAAAATACTTCTAGATGCCATCCTGACTTCTCTGGGCAGATGACCTCACCAATGTACCCTGAAACCTCACCTCTCCAGAGCCCTGCCCCACTAGGGAAAGACAGAAATAGGCTGAGGGTATGGATCCACCTGCCAAAGTCCAAGTCCAATGAAGAAGCAATTACAGAAGCCAGACCTCGAACCTTCTGCACCCCATAAAGATCGTTGGTCCATACTCCCGATGAGATAAAGAATAGGAAAGCTTCCATTGGAAGGGATGAAATATGGAACTCTGGTGGTGGGAATTGTGTGGAATTGTACCTCTCTTTATCCTACAGTCTTCTCGATCATTATTAAACCAATAATAAAAGAAATACTCCGGGGGAGTTGGGCAGTAGCACAGTGGTTTAAGTACATGTGGCACAAAGCCCAAGGACTCGGTTCCAGCCCCTGGTTCCCCACCTGCAGGGGAGTCGCTTCACAAGCAGTGAAGCAGATCTGCAGGTGTCTGTCTTTCCCCCTCTCTTTCTTTCCCTCCTCTCTCCATTTCTCTCCTATCCAACAACAATAACATCAAGAACAACAATAATAACTACAACAATAAAACAACAAGGGCAACAAAAATGAGAATAAATAATTATTTAAAAAATAAATACTCCTGGGATCTGAGCATTTTGTAAAATAAATTTAAATCACTCAAAACATCAAAAAATAAAATAGCATTTCCAACAACACAATGAGAGAGACTTACCCAAAATGAAAGCGAGAAGAAAGAAGAGAGGGAGAGGAAGAATCAGATTATGAATTCTTTTTTTTATTGTTGTTGTAGTTATTACTGTTGTTGTTAATGATAATCTTGTTAATATTATTAAATAACTAATAAAATTAGTTAATGAATTAAAAGAGAGAGAGCTAAGTGTGGCATTGCCTCTAGGAAAGGTAAGCATAGACTGAAGTAAATTTGTAAGATACTTCCAGAAAATATGTACCACATATATAGATAATTTATTTAATATCTTTGTTATTAGAGGCCAAGTTGTTATATACTTGGTAGAACATACACATTAGCATGTGCAAGGACTCAGGTTCAATACCTTGGCTCCCACTTGTAGGGGGAAAATTTTAGGAATGGAGGACCAGTGCTGCAGATCTCTCTCTCTCTCTCTCTCTCCATATCAATCTAGCTAGCTCTCATTTTTCTCTATCTTTATCAAAAAGAAAGAAAGAAAATGTATACAATTGCTTGGACCAGTACTGAAATGCTCCCCATATCTCTTAGCAAAAGTATAAAGTGAGTAGAGAAGACAGCAGTTTTCAGAAAGGAGAGAGAATGGGGCACAGATCAGGGTTTCACAACTTCCTTCTCCAGAGCACAGGCCCACCCAACTACAACCCCACCTTCCCAAGGACATCTTTTCATAAAGGGGCAAAACAGAGAGACAGACATGGACATCACTAAGCTCTGGCTGCTGAAGATAGTGTGACACAGACACTCACTGAAGGGTATAGCTCCAGGACCAGCCAGATAGTGTGGCCAGACCTGCAATCAGGTCTCTAAGCACCTGCCCAGGGCAGCAGCCATGGCTGGACCAGAGAGCCCCCTCGCTCCTGACTCTATAGACAATGTGAGAGAGGACACTTCTTCACTCTTGCCCTGGTGGGAGACAGTCAGAACCCTGCGGACATTCCTTCCAGTGCCAAATGCCAAGATCCGACATCAACAGGTGAGGAAAAAAAAAAAGTCACCAGCATGGAGCATGGTGCTAGCAATGCAGAGGCTGTGTCTGCAGCTCACAAGGGCTTTAATTATCTCTGCACAGAGTCAGAAGGTGGTTCCAGAGCCCCTGTCAGCCCTGTGATAGATTTGTTCTGGAGGAGCCAGCAGCTCCCACCATGCAGTGGTTATCACCTGTATCACCTATGATAACCCGTTACCACCACTGGAAAGACTCAGATCCAGAATCACAACCTATTGCAGGTAGTGGGTTGGTGGCAGCATGATCTTGTCCTACAATGAGTAGCATATTTCTGTCCAGGAGCTTGTTAACACAAATGGATTCAGTCCAAGTGTGGTGTTACATCAAATGTGCAATGATTCCCTTTCTACAACTACAGAAGCGACAAGCCAGCTGGAACCAAAAGGATCAGAGAACCAAGAGCTGGTGAAATAGCTCACCTGGACTGTTCACTCTAGTACACTGCTTTTCCATGTGCAGGACCTAGGTTCAAGCCTGGCCTCCACCACACTGAAGCAAGTACAATGCTGTGGTCTCTTTTTCTCTGTGTTTCTGTCTTTGTCTCTCTTTATCTGGGGAACTTGGTGGAGTCTTAGCAACAAGAAATGAGAAATAGATATAAAGGGGGCTGGGCAGTGGGGCACCCATTTTAGTGCACATAGTACTATACTAAGTTCAAGGTTCTATGCCATGCAAGGAACCAGGTTCAATCCCCCAGTCCCCACCTGCAGGTACCTATCTTTCTCTTTCCCTCTCTATCTCTCCTCTTCTCTCAATTTCTCTTTGTTCTGTCAATTAAAAAAAATAAAAATAAAAAATGGCTATCAGGAGCAGTATATTTATATTTCCAACACATCAGAGACTGAAGGCAAAACAAAGAGAGAGAGAGAGAGAGATAAGAAGGGAAGAAGGAAGGGAGGAAATAATGGAGAGAGGGATGGAGGGGAAAAAGAAGAGGAGAAGAGGCAAGGCCAGTGGCACACCCAGTAGATCACATATTTTACCATGTACAAGGATCAGGGTTCAAGCCCTGGGTCTCTACCTGCAGGAGGGAAACTTCACTAGATGCAGGTGTGTGTGTGTGTGTGTGTCCTTTCCCTTTCAATCTTCTTTCTGTATCCAAAAATAAGTAAATAAATAGAAGAAATTGAGTGTCAGAGGTCAGATACCACCTCTGAGGGTACCCAAGTCACCATGTCCCTTTCAGTACCAGTCCCACAGCCAGACACCCCCTCAGCAGCAAGAATCATGAAGTGCACAGGCCTCTAGCTGGAAGAAGTAAGAGGCTATAAGAAGTGGAGACCTGTCCCTCTTGGAACCTGTCTCAGCAGGATGGCCCTGTAGGTTTGTAATATAATTTGTAGATGCAGCCATAGCAGCAGGGGTTCACTGGGAGCCAGGTTCCTGCTTGGTGACAGCCAGGGACATGACCCAAGGCAGAGGAGCAAGGCTGGGGCAGCCTGGAGTTGCCCTCAGAAGCAGTGAGAAATATCAGTCACCTCTGCTGTCACCCTAATAAACAAAGGGCTTTAAAAAGGAAGGGGGGGAAAGGAGCCAGTGGTGTCTCTCCCAGCAGAGCACATGCATTGCCAGTGTAAAATAAATAAATAAATAAATAAATAAATAAATAAATAGCTGCTGGGATTGATGGAGTTGTGTAGACACCAAGCCTCAGCAATAACCTTGGGAAAGGACAAAAAGAAAGGAAGGAAAGAAGGAAGCAAGGAAGGAAGGAAGTAAAAAAAGAGAGAGGGGTGGAGAGGAGAAAGAAAGAGGGAGAATAGAAGGTAGGGAAAAGGCAAAAAGGAACAAAAGAAAAGAGAAAAAGGAGAAGAGGGGAAGGGAAGGGCAGGCTAAGAGAAAAGGGGTGGGAAAAGGAAAAGGAAGGAAAGAAGGAAGGAAGGAAGGAAGGAAGGAAGGAAGGAAGGAAGGAAGGAAAGAAGGAAGGAAAAAGAGAGGGAGAGAGTGGGATAGAGGGAGGGGAGAAAGAAAGAGAGGGAGAAAAGAAGAAATAGAGGAAAGAAGGAAGGAAGAGGGGGAAAGGGGAAAAGGAAGAGAGAATAAAAATAAGGGAAAGAGGAAAAGAGGGGAGGGGAGTGAAGGGAAAGGAAAGTAAGGGAAGAGGAGGGGAGAGGAGGGGAGGGAGGGAAAAGGTGAGGAGGGGAAGGAGGGGGAGGGAGGGAAGAAAAGGGAGAGGTGAGAAGAGGAGGGAAGGGAGGGGAGGGGAGATCTGGGGTGGGGAGGGAAGAGAAGGGAAGGGGAGAGAAGGGGAGAGGTGGGTGGGGAGGGGAAGGGAAGGGAAGGGAAGGGAAGGGAAGGGAAGGGAAGGGAAGGGAAGGGAAGGGAAGGGAAGGGAAGGGAAGGGAAGGGGAGGGGAGGGGAGGGGAGGGGAGGGGAGGGGAGGGGAGGGGAGGGGGAGGGGAAGGGGGGAGAGAAGAGGAGGGGAGGGGAGGGGAGGGGAGGGGAGGGGAGGGGAGGGGAGGGGAGGGGAGGGGAGGGGAGGGGTAAATGTAAGTACTGATCACATGTAAAAGTGTAGTGATTCCAATGATGGGAAGAGGAGGAGCCCAGAGCCCTAGGTGTCAGCTGTGTTCCCTTGGGTTCTTACAGTCTGTTGGCAAAGTCCTGGGACTCTTAAACTGTCACCCCCTTGAACTCTATTTCTCATTCTCTCTCTCTCTCTCTCTCTCTCTCTCTCTCTCTCTCTCTCTCTCCTTCTCTCTCTGTCTCCCCTCTCTCCCTTAACTGTATCCACCCAAGGTAGGCAGGAGTTTGCTTAAGACCAGATTTACTTAGACTGGGTGGTGGCACACCTGGTTGAGCTCAAATGCTACAGTGTGCAAGGACCCAGGTTTGAACCCACGGTCCCCCCCCCTTTTCAGGGGGAAAGCTTCACTAGTGATGAAGCAAGTCTGCAGTTATCTCTCTGTCTTTATCTTTCTATCTACCTGCCTATTTATCTACCTATTTATCTATCTACCTACCTACCTACCTACCTATCTATCTATCTTCCCCTCCCCTCTCATTTTCTCTCTGTCCTATGCAATAAAAATGAAAAATGGCTGCCAGGCACAGTGGATTCAGCACCAAGCCCCAGGAATAACTGTGGAGAAAAAAATGTTTTTCCTTTCCTGTTTTTGTTTGTTTGTTTGTTTTTGTTTTATTTGTTTGTTTCTACCACCTGGGAGAAGGAGAAAGTGTTGGGGGTGAATGGAGGTAAGAGCAGGAGCAAAGGAAAGGCCTGTGTCTGGTGCCAATCACTGTGCACCTGCTAATGAGGTTGACATGTTTGGATGAGGCAACCTAATTTGCATGTGTCACCAGAGTGAGACATTAGTGGTGTGAATATTGAGAGGGACAGATGTGCCCCAGCAGGACTGCTTCCTCTAACAGCCTGCTGTGCTCCCAACATCAGGAAGGTTACCAGTCCAGAGGGTGCTTTTCTTTTCTCCCCTAAGGAGTCCACAGTCCTGCCAGATAAAGAGAAGAATACAGATGCACATGGCCTTCCCCCAGCCCTGGGGTCCTGACACATGGACAAGAGATACACTGACCTGGTCCCAGTCCTATGCTGAATCCAAGGCCCATTGGAATTGTTTGTGCTTTTTTTTCCCCTTTAAACAGAGAAAGATAGTGGGGGGGGGCGGGTAGAAAGCATAATGGTTATGCAAAAAGACTTTCATGCTTGAGTATGCAAAAAGACTTTCATGCTTGAGGCTCCAAAGTCCCAAGTTCAATCCCCTACACCACTATAAGCTAGAATGGAGCAGTGCTCTGGTTAAAAAATAAAAGAAACACACACACAGAGAGAGAGAGAGAGAGAGAGAGAGAGAGAGAGAGAACAGCACCTGGGTCGTTTGGTAAGCTCTTTGGCCAGAGCTAGCATTGTCTGTCTGTTCAGCTCATTACCCCTCACCTTTTCTGACCCTCTCTTCATCACCTACCAGTGTTTTCCCTTTTTATTTGTCTGTTTCTTTTGCTTTGCTTTGTTGTTCTCACTGTGACTTCACTGCTCCAAGTTGATATTTTCCAGACAGAAAGAGATAGAGACAGGGAGAGAGAGGCAGAGTGGAAGAAACAGCACAATACTGACGCTTGCTCCAGTACAGTGGGAAACAGACTAGGCAAAGAAGCACACTATCCAGGTGAGCTATCTTACTGGTCTATATTCTTTTTTTTTTTAAGTTACAGCAGGAATCTTTCCTTTTTTTTATTTTCCTTTTTCCCTTGCTGTTGTTCTTGCTGTTATTGTTGGACAGAACAGAGAGAAGTTTAAACAGGAGGTGAGGGGAGAGAGAAATATAGACACCTGCAGACCTGCTTCACTGCTTATGAAGTGACCTCCCCCACCCCGCAGGTGGGGAGCCGGAGGCTTGAACCAGGATTCTTATGCCGATCCTTGCACTTTGTGCCATGTGCACTTGACCCAATGCGCTACATCCTGGACCCCTGGCCTACATTCTGTATGTTCTATGTTTTATGAAACCTTGTAGATTAAGGGGAGAGTAAGCAAACTCTCCTTGTGAAGGGCCAGTAATCGGCTATAAGGCTTCATGTGGCTCTTTCACAATCACTTGACAATGGCTATTGACAGCACTTGGGAAGATAGATATGTCTGTGTGCCAGTGACACTTTAGTCAAAGCAGTAACAAGCTGGAGTGTGTGAAGCTGGGGCTTAGGACAAAGATATCATTCAGATGCTTAATACAGTTTTAAAAACAGAGTCCAGTTTTGAAAAAAACAAGCAAACAGGTAAATCATGAAATTCAAGGTGAAAAGAGAGGGATAAAAGTAACATACCCCAAGGCAGGGCCAAGTAGTGCCTTGTCCCATAAAGTGGACAAGTTACTATGCTCAAGGACCCACATTCAAGTCCTTTATCCCCATCAGCAAGGGGGAGTTTAAAGTGATAGAGCAGTACTGTTGATCTCTCTCCATATATATATATATATATATATATATATATATATATATATATATATATATATAAAACTAGAAAAGAAAAACTGATTTTCAAGAATGGTCAAGAAGTTCAAGCACTGAGCCCCAGCTATAGTCATGGTGGCAAAAAACACTTCAAGACCTGACCTGATCCTCCCTCTTACAATTGAATGACCATAGGAGAGTCCCACCCCACCTGCCAACATCCCTACACCTGTAAAATGAGCATGTGGCCATCCCTGCTGTACCAGTTCATTGTCAGGATGAAATGGCATCAGGTTCTCTTAGTCTGATGTGATCCAGAAAGAGTTAAACATATAGAACACTGTATGATGTGCTGTAAACTGTCACTGATTTTTGAGTATATGTTGTTTGATAATGGTTTAGAAAATTATATGATTTCAGGGGGTGTAATTCCACACCACATTTACCAGAAAAATTCTACCCCCCCAAAAAACTGCAACAGTTCTCAGGAAGTCTGAGAGGCAGTTTGGTTCTCTATCTATCATCTATCTATCTATCTATCTATCTATCTATCTATCTATCTATCTATCTATTTCTCTCTCTTTCTCTGCCAGTTTGTATGCTTTGATCATCTGTATTTTTTTAAATATTTTTAATATTTATTTATTCCCTTTTTTGCCATTGTTGTTTTATTTTTATAGTTATTACTGTTGTTGTTATTGGTGTCATCATTGTTAGATAGGACAGAGAGAAATGGAGAGAGGAGGGGAAGACAGAGAAAGGGAGAGAAAGATAGACACCTGAAGACCTGCTTCACCACCTATGAAGCGACTTCCCTGCAGGTGGGGAGCCAGGGGTTCAAACCAGGATCCTTATACCAGTCCTTGCACTTTGCACCACCTGTGCTTAACCTGCTGTGCTACTGCCCAACTCCCTGGTAGTTATCTGTCCACCATCTCTTATTTCACTAAGCATAATTACCCCATTTCCATTAATTTCATCCCAAATGATATGATCTCATCTCTTCTTATTGCAGAGTAGTATTCCAATAAATACAAATCCCACAACATTTTTATCCAGTCATCTGTCCATAGTCATTCAGATTGAGCCCACTCCTTGATTACTATGATTTATATACCTAGGTGTGGTATTGCTGGATCATAAAGTAACTCTATTTTTGTTTGAGGACTCTCCATAGTGTTTTCCATAGGGGCCATACCAGTTTTTACTCCTACAAACAGTGTACCAGAGTTCCTCTTTCTCCATATTCTTACCTGTCATTTCCTGCTTTGTTGATGTAGGCCACTGTCATAGGTGTGAGGTACAATCTCTATGTGGTCTTAATTTGCATTTCTCTATTAATAAGTAGTATAGAGCATGTTTCATAAGTCTGAGGGTAATGTGTATATTTCTTCTTTAGAAAACTGTCTATTTAGATCTTTCACCCACTTTTCATTGGATGGCTTGACGTGTAGCTCTATTCTCCACAGCTTCTTCCTTTAATGATTACTCCATCTCAGTCTCTTCTTTCTCTGGGCAATTCTGAGTGTTTTCACAGGGCTTTCTCCCTGGGTGAGCCTGAAAATATCATTTTCCAAGGGAGGGCCGACCCTTACTAAGCATTCCTTGGAAAGGAGGAATATCCCCCCCCCCATTATCCTAGGAGGTTTATACCAGGGACCACAAGTTACACACACACACACACACACACACACAGATTAACAACATTGTTGGTTCATATAGGTACATAAAATCTCACAGAAAGATAAGATTTAAGATATTAGTCTGAATTTGGATTTAAATATCATATTAATAAAGAAAAGGCAGGGTTTTGCAGGGAGAATCGGAGTACTTTGACTCAACTTCCTTACCTGAAAAAAAAAATCTTTTGCCTGAAAGGTCACAACTGGGAGAACTACAGTTTTAGAGGCAGAAATATATATATATAATTAAATGGAAGCTGACATCATTAGAATTTATCCAATATTCCACCTACGCCCCTAGAGACTAGAGTTCAAATAAAAAACTCTGGGTGAGGAATAATCAGCAATGATAATATATTGATTTAATAACTGTGAAGTATGAGAGGTATCTCACCTGGTAGGAACTGTGCATTGCTATGAACATGGCCCAAGTTTGAGTCCCAGCATCTCTTAGGAAGTTGCATGACAACTCCGTGTGTGTGTGTGTGTGTGTGTGTGTGTGTGTGTGTGTGTTTGTGTGTATGTGTCTATTTTTCTCTCTCTTTGACTTTCTACCTGAATGAAAATTTACCCAGAAGTGAAGTGACACATCTGTAAACCTAACATGCACACACACACACACATAACATTAACAATATTAACATTAACTTGCCACCAAGTTTAGTGGAATCTCTTTGGAGTGTGGATAAAATGAAATATTTGTGTTTGAAGAACATTTTCAGAGAATCAAGAAGAGCCAGCAAGATTAAGGACAAAGCAGCATATCTTATGAGCCATAGAATTAAGAATGAGAATAAACATTTCCAAGAGTTCATGTAGGGAAGCTTTTTGAGATAAGAAGAAAATTGAGAAATATAAACCTGAGTTCCTCTGAAAGCAAAGGAATAAGCCAGATGTTTCTCAATATTCCTCCCAGTTGTGTCAGCAGACAGTTGAGACTTGACCACCTGAGAAACTGGGAGGGTTGGAACATAATTTTGCTTTAAAATCATAATGTGTGAAAGTTCAAGTAAGAGAAAAAGGTAAAGAATAGGGAAGCTTCCAATGGAGGGGATGGGACATGGAACTCTGGTGGTGGGAACTGTATGGAATTACACCCTGGTGGGGGCCAGGTGGTAGTGCACCTGAATAAGTACACATAGTATGAAGCATGTGGACCCTTACAGGGATCCCGGTTCAAGCCCCCAACTTCCATCCTCCAAGAGAGATGCTTCACAAGTGGTGAAGCAGGTCTGCAGGTGTCTATCTTCTCCTCCCCTCTCAATCTCTGTCTGTTCTATCCAATAAAATGGGGAAAAATGGCCTCCAAAAGCCATTTTTGGATTTGTAGTCCTGGCACCAAGCCCCAGAAATAATCCTGGAGGCAAAAAAAAATTATACCCCTGTTATCTTATAATCTTGTTAATCATTATAATGACTAATAACTTTTTAAAAGAGAAAAAGATAAGACTGGTGACTATTCAAGGGCAAGGTTTTCATCTAAAGAATGAAGTATATAATCATTGTAAGATCCCAGGTTTATCTAAGTCCTGTCCAAATCTGCAAATTTACAGAAAGTTGAAGCACATACTTTTTATATTTATTTTTTAATATTTATATGTTATTGAGCAAAGGAGAAAAAAATAAACACTTCACTCTGGAACATGTGATGCCAGGAATAGAACTTGGGAACCTCATGTTTTCAAGTCTAACAGTCATTTTGCCACACCCCAGACTGAAAATGAGTATATTCTTTAAGTAAATTCATCTATTCATGTGAATAAATTATAGGTTTTGTTCCTGTGTATATGCTATTTTCAGCATGTAAAAATCCTGCATAATGACTTCCCTTCTTTTCCTGCTTTGGTATGTTTGCATGAGGAAGAACTTAGAACTGAATACAAGTTTTCATAAGTAAAAATGTAAATATTAGGGAGTGAAGTGTGTACTTCTTTGGTCTTCTTTTCATCTTCTACTTTCATCTTGTTTTGTTTTTTGAAAGCATTTGATAAGTTAAAGAAACAGTGCATCTGTAAATAGTGTATCTCACATAGAAACTATCACCCTTTATGACTGGCATGGGAAGCCAACCTGCCAAAGGTCCCAACAATGACCTAAGAAATAACTAAAACAAGAGAACTTTCAAAAGAGCTGGTTCCATGATGTTGTCCTCCATGGTAATGTTCTCTATGATGTTGTTCACCACAATATTGGTTTTCACAATGGTGTCCTCTATGATGTTGCCTAGAATGATGTTGTCGTTCACAAAGCTGTCCTCCATGATGTTGTCCTTCACAAAGCTGTCCTCCATGATGGTGACTTTCACAATGTTGTCTTCTATTATTTTTGTCCTTCACAAAGCTGTCCTTCATGATGTTGTGCTTCACAATGTTGTCCTTCATGATGACAACTTTCACAATGTTGTCTTCCATGATGTTGTTCTTCATAAAGTTCTCCTTCATGATGTTGTCCCTCTCAAAGTGGTCCTCTCCAGTGCTGTCCACCAGTGAAGAGAAATGATGAATTGGGTATCCAATAAATAATCTCTGATTCTAGAAGTGACCCAGTGTCTTCATATTCAAATATTCATCTGTGCTTATCGGTGTCTTCTATCACCTAAAAGAAATTTAGTTTCATTGTGAATTTGTTCCCCTTTTGTCTGCTTGAAAAAATATCAACTTCATTTTCAATAGTTCCTTAATACAATACCCTATCCAAAAAATTCAAATAGGTGCTAAGCAGAGCTCATTCTTATGGAAGGCCCCTTAACAAAATGAGTGCTTTGTCTCACAGTGGTAGCTTTAAGAATACCAAGAATTCTACATAATAACATTCACTTAAAAGGGCTATCCCAATAGTTCACTTAGGTAATGCTTTGCTATAAATGTTACCCAGATTTGAGCCCACATCATCCCACACTGAAGGAAGTTTCAGTGTTGTGGTCTATCTGTATCTCTGTCTTAGTTTCCATCTATCTATCTATCTATCTATCTATCTATCTATCTATCTATCTATCCATCTATCTATCTATCCCTTCCAAGCTGTAAAAGTCACCCAGAGAAATTAATTCCCATTGACAACAAAATAAAATGAAATTCCTCTTGGGTGTTCAAAAGGAAAACACAATATTGAAGAAATTAAATAAGTTTGAAATTTTAAACATTCCTCAGAAATGTATTGTTTCTCAAACTCAGAGTTGAGATAAGACACAACAGAGAAGGCTATGGTGAGGACAGAACCTCTGGAAAGGTGGAATTCCCAGCATCCTACATTTCTGACATGTTCATTATCTGCTGCCCACCATATGGCACCTGCCATCCCTTCTCTGATGACACCTGTGAGGTGATGCCTTGTGTATGTGTGTGTATACTTCATATGTAGATTATCCTGTTGTTTTGCATTTTCCACTGAAGAGATGATGTTTTGGCAATCCTGACTCTTTTGGGGGAGTGAAAAGGCAGTGGCTCTAGTGGAAGTCCCAGATAGCAGTAATAGGGCCTGCTAGTGAAAAAGAGGTATTGGCCCTGAGGTTATAGTCGTAAAAAAAAAAAAAAAAAAAAAAAAAGCCCTAGGCATAGAAAATGGTGTTTCTTTTGCTGGGCGTTTGGTATTCATCCTCATGAGGAAAATTTAATGCTTACTAGGTGGCAATGAATTTTTTGGAGGTAATGTTTTTCCTTTGCTGAAAACCAGTGGCCAACAAGGAAAACACACCTGGCTGGAGAAAGGCTTATGGTAGGAGGAAAAATTAATTCTGCCACTTTCTGATGCAAATATTCATGGAGCACTGGAATTGATGAGAGCCCTCTGGGTTTTTATTTCATTTGATCTTGCTAATTTGCTGACAGCTGAGGCAGGAAAGCATGCTACACAGGTACGGGGTATCTGAGTAACTCATCAGTTGATCTTTTGTCAAGTTAAACATAAATGGAGAGGATCCTTTAGTGGCATTGCCTTATAGGTCACTGTACAGAATTCAGAGCAAAAAAGGGAGAGATCAGTTTAGAACCACATGGTCAAAGCAGCTGGAAACATATGTGAAGACATCTAATATGTCCATTTTTCTCCTTGTAAGCAAGTGGTGTTTAGGATCCAATAATGCCTAAGTCTTATTCATTTATTAGTTCAACACTGTGAGTCATGAAAAACTGTTTTCAATATATATGAGACCTTTCTCAATGTTGTTTGAGTATCTTTTCATTTATTTGCATGATGGTTGGCTTGTTTTTTTCCTGTAGATTCATCTATTGGTTTCTTTAGAAAGGAAATGAAAACCCAGGTATAATTTCCAGATTGTATCTATGAAATTAACTTTCTGAGTTATATTATTTCCTTTTTGTCTTTTGATATGTTTAGGGATACATTTTGTTGTTGTTTGGATCAAAGAGCCAAAAATTTTTGGCAAACTGGTGCCCTCATTATAAGTGAGTTTGAACATCATCAAAAGAAATGCTCACTGACAAACCAAGATTGACTGCAGAGGGAATCAAACTTTTCCCTTTCCGGAAGGAAATCTTAGAAAGAGAAAATAGTCAACACCTTTTACAACCTCCTTTGTTTGAAACTCTTCACAAGGACCACCTCTTTGACATGTGAGACACAAAGCCCAAAAAAAAGAGATTTGGTATTTTCTTTGGCATTTAGATCAAGCTGACAGGGACCTACCCTCTATTTTCAAGCACAAATGAGCAGTTGAAAAAATGAACTTTCTTAAGACTATTTGCATATGTTAAACTTGCCCATCCTGGTTTGTGGGAAACAGTATGTATTCTCAGAGCTCAAAGAGCAACCAACAGGATAGAGAATAATTACTAGACCTTCCTGTACCATGGGGCCTGTATCTCCAACTTGATACCCTCCCATTTGGGAATGCTCAGCTATGATTATTTCTAGGGACTTGCTATGTTCCTCTCTCGAAAATCAAGATTGCAAACTGCTAACTTTGAAAAATGTCAGCTCATGGATAAACAAGAAGCCTAGGTATGGCTAGTATACAGGTGGAACCTTTACCAATTACCAGGATCCTGAGAATTGACACATCTCAGGCTTGAGAGAAATTCACTTCAGTCATATGCCCATGATCCTAAGAGTTCTGGAGAGACACAGACAAGGTGCCCAATCTAGGGCAGTGCCAAGTGTGAGCTGCCTTCCCATGGTTCTCCCAGAGTATTTATTGATAAACTTATGCATTACTTCACAAAGGAACAAGGAAGATGAAAGATTTTTATTTTAAGTAAAGCATACATCAGGGGTAAACACCAAGATACAAACAACAGTAAGAGTTTGTTGTTGTTATTATTATTATTTTCCTCCAAGGTTACTGCTGGGGCTTGGTGCCAGCACTACGAATGCACTGCTTCTGGCAGCCATTGTTTTCTGTTTTATTTGATTGGGCAAAGAGAAATTGAGAGGAAGGGTAGATAGAGGAGAGAGAGAGAGAGAGAGAGAGAGAGAGAAAGATAGACACTTGCAGATCTGCTTCACCACTTGTGAAGTGACCCCCCCCCCCCCGCAAGTGGGGAGCAAGAGCTAGAACCCAGATCCTTGGATAGGTTCTTACCCTTACTATGTGTGCTTAACCAGGTGCACCACTGACCAGCCCCCACAAGTATGGTTATAAAGTAAAGTTATCATCAGTATCAAAAGGTCAGAACATATTTTTATGGTGGTGGAAAACATCACAAATGTTGGTAAGGGGTGTTTAAAAATGTCACTGTCTGAATGTCATTATGTCAGGTACATTCCTTTGATGCCAGAAGATATTGAGTTTATTCCAGTTTTCCTAAGCACCATCTCCAGACCATCAGGGCAGCAGTCAAACATTAGAGTTATTGGTGATTCACATACAACAATCCCATCACTCTTTTGGCCTGTGGACCAGGAGAAATCTCTGATATATCCAGACTTTGCCCTAGAGTGACATTCTTGTAAGAATGAGACAGAGCCTGAAAAATGGGTCTCATGGTATAGTTTTAGTAAAAAAGAATATACATGGCAGACAAACAACAAAGAAACATATTTAGCAAGCATAGAGGCAAAGGTATCAACCAGTAGAATTTCTAGTAAGTATCAGAAAATCTGGGATCAGAAAACTTCTTTAACACCTAGGTATAGGTTATCTACTAATCTCTCAAAGCTCACAGAGTGCTCAGGCCAAGATAGTTTTACCTGCTTAAGGAAATAGTGCTTTCAAGATATGGGTGGTGGCATACCTGGTAGAGTGCATAAGTTATCATGCACAAGGACCATCTGAGGGGTTGGGGGAGCTTTATGAGCAGTGGAGCAATGTTAAAGGTGTTTATCCTTCTCTCTACCTCTCCCTTTTTTACTCACTCTAAAGCCTGACCTCACTAGGGAAAGATAGAAGTGGGCTGGGGATATGGATCTGTCTGCTGCCACCCATGGCCAGCAGAGAAGCAATTACAGAAGCCAGACCTTCTACTTTCTGCACTCCATAAAGAATTTTGGTCCCAGGGAGGAATAAAGAATAGGGAAGTTTCCAGTGGAGAGGATGGGACCTGAAACTCTGATGGTGGGAACTGTATGGATTTATACCTGTTATCTTACAATCTTGTTAATTATTAATAAATCATCAATAAAAAATAATTTTTTAAAAAAATGGCCATTGAGAATGGTGGAATCACGTAGGCACTGAGCCCTATCAATTACCTTGGTGGGGGGGAAAAAAAAACAGTGCTCTCATCATCATCTATAGCTAAGCTCCTACCACCCAAAAGATGCCAGTGAATGATTCTGGGGAACTCACAGAGAACCCACTATGGTCAAGGTACATTTGAACAGCTTTGTGTAGTTAACTTCAATTTGAGGAGTGCTCTTATCAGCTACTGATATGTACTTAGAGGAATGCAAATTTTGTAACCTAGCACTATATACTTTTAAAACCGATTTCAAGGCTGATTTAGCCTGAAATTTTACTCTTAATTGCCTGCCTTCTCCTCTTTAATTAGCTGAATAACGCTTCTTTAGCTTTGGCAGTTATTCACAGATATCATATTAGTGTCTACATCATGTTCACTAATGCAAGGTTTCTGAAGACTGCAATCATTCCCAGCTCTAAATCTACCCATTGCCTGACCAGGCAATGCAACCTCCTGCCCCTCCTGCATGCACCAGGAAGTTATCCCAATCAAATATGCAGCTTCAGACCCAGCAGTAAAAAAGAAAAAAATCTCCTCAAAGAGAAATATTTCAAATAAAGTCCCCCACACCATTTCATTTCATTTGTGAATGAGTATTATACATTCATCACATCTATAATTGCCACCTGAAAAAAAAAAGATTACTCACATCAGTTAACCTATAACACTCAATAGCCTAAATTCCTCCATGGCAACACAAGTTGTGATATTGCTACTATTAGGCTGCCTGAAAAATCATGATGCATTTGTTTTGCATAGAAAACAGAAAAATGTGTTTTTCTGTGCAAAAAAAAAAAATACCCATGGAAATACAGACTTTATTAAATGCAAGTCCCCAGTCTCAAGCCCCCAGTACCACATGGACATACCATGCAAAGAGAAAAATTCATGAGCAGTGTAGCAGTGTTGGGGTGTCTCTTCTTCCCTTCCTGTACCTTTCTGTCTCTCTCTATCTAAAAAACAAAACAAAAGATCTGCCAGGAGTAGTGGACTTTCACAAGTGCAAAGCCCCAGTGAAGCCCCAATGACAAAACAGAAAGAAGAAAGGGAGAAAGAAAGAAAGAAAGAAAGAAAGAAAGAAAGAAAGAAAGAGAGAAAGGAAGGAAGGAAGGAAGAAGAAAGGAAGGAAAGAGAATGCAGCTGTATCCCACTCTCCTCACTTAGAAACTGAAAGTTTCCATTCTCTATCCCTGCAATTTCACTAGGTACTATCTTCCTAATGTTATGCACATATGTGGCTCCTTTTACTTAACTGCTTGGTAAGCATTCTCCCATTAATTCTTACAAATGCCCCTTTTAACAAAATCGAACATTAGCAATGTCTGATGAAGAATTATCATAAATAATCAACATTAAATGCTTTCCTGTCAAAATAAGTGGAAAGGACATTTTGCAGTGCAGGACTCCTGATTTTTATTGTTTATTCATGTGCTCACTAATTTGCAAAATTCCATAATCCACAATGGGTTCCCCTGTCATTAGTGCTAATTAGTGGGATTCTACTGTACTAATAAATCAACATTACCCAGGCACAGTGTGTGGAGATAACAGATATAATATATCCTTGTCGATGATTTTTTTTTAAATGAAGTAGTATTCACCAATGCAGTCCTGATTTTCACTGATAGGATTTTGATGTAGATCTCATGTTAACACTGGATTTTGTAAAGAGAACATGCACTTTCCTCCCTTAACTGGAGCACTTCTCAGTTAGTGCTGATTATAGTGGTGCCAGGGATTGAACGTGGGGCCCCTAGGGTCTCAGGCGTGAACCTCTGTTGTCCTACCAACAGCATTATCTCTCTCATTATGAAAGCACACATTTCTAATGATCATGTGAATACATACTCTGCTTCAGACACATAATATAAGGAAAAAGGGAGTTAAAGGGGCACTATTGCTTATCTTATTCAGCCCTGTGTGTTGGAAATAGCTGTGAACAATAAATGAACTTGTTCAAAGTCACGGAGCCTGGAAGACAGCCCAGTGGAAACTCAGCTATGTTCACCTCTTGGTTCAGTCTTACATCTCCTTTCAACACATCTGTCCAACCACATAAAGAGTAAATACACAGAACTGTCAGATAACTCACCTGGCAAAGTGCACACATCAGCTTGTGCAAAAGCCTGGGTTCAAGCCCCAGGCCACCATATGGGAGCACCTGCAAGGGAGAAGCTTCATGAGCAATAAATCAGTGCTGCAGTGTCTCTCCTACTCCCTGTGTCACTCTTTCCCACTATATATTTCTCTCACCCTCTACCTGGAGGAAAGAAAACAGTGGTCACCAGGAGCAGGCAACAAACCCCAGCAATAACTCATGGCAAAACAAAAACAAAAACAAAACAAAAGTGAAAACACTTTTTTTTTATTTTTAGGTTTTCCATTTCCCGCCTTGTAACCTATACTTATTTTCATGTAGAAACAGAGAGAAAGACATTGAAAGAGAGCACAGCAACTGAAGTTTCCTTCAATGTGATAGGGACTGGGCTTGAACCCAGGTGGTCTTGCATATAGTAAAGCAGTGCACTATCCAGTGTGTTCTGTTTGTTTGTTTGTTTCTGCCACCAGGGTTATTGTTGGGTCTCAGTGCAGGCACTATTAATCCATTATTAATCCTGGCAGTCATTTTTTCTATTTTTATCTGGTATGACAAAGAGAAATTAAGAGGGGAAGAGGAGACAGAAGGAGAGAGAGAAAGAGAGGCACTTGCAGCACTGCCCCACCACTCATGAAGTGTCGCCTATGCAGGTGGGGAGCAAGGTCTCCAACCTGGGTCCTTGCGCATAATAACATGTGCATTCAACCAGGTGCCCCACCACCTGGCCCCCTCAGTGAGATATGCTGAAGATCCTACAGCCCAGACTTTTTACTGGAACACATTCCATAAATCTTGTATTTGCTCTGCACCTTTTACCACTTACTTGTGAACTATGTACTTCCGTCTTATGTGACATGCTATATACTATTTAACATGTATTTATTTATTTGTCAACAGAAGAGAGAAAGGAGAGAGAGAACCAGAAATTCACTTTGGTACACAAAATGCCAGCAAACAAACTAGGGACCTTATACTTACGAGTGCAATCTCTAGCTGCTACCCCGCCTCTGGAACCACTATCTTAGTTTGTCTTTACCAGAACATTCAGTCAATTAAACCAGACTTCATGAATGGTACCTACCTCAACTCTGCTAAGGTCTTTATCTGACCTGGGATCAGTTTATTGAACAGCATACCTTTCAATCTCACATAATTATTTAATTACAATAGACAAATATGTTTTCTTGGACAGAGGGAAGGTTATAAGGCCATTGACCCACAGCTGTCTTCTCTCTACACAGCACGGCTCTCTAGCTGCTCAGTAATGACCCATCACTATTCAGCACAAACAGTACTTGAGTGTATGGTTATTTTTCTATATATAACATTTGTCAATAGTTGTGTAAGACTTTGCATTTCTCTGCTTCTTAACGAAGAGATGGGTGTGGGAAGAGCTTCCTGAGCTCACAGCAATAGCAAGTTATCTAATGTCCCAGAGACAGGATAGAAGCCGGGGTGGGGGTGGGGGAATCTTCCTGGGCTGATAGTCTCTTCAAAAAGAGATGCTAGATGAAGTATAATTTTAGTATTCCTATCCTCCACATAAGGCACTCAGAATCTTACTAATAAGTACATTGACATGCTTCACTGTTCTGCAACCCAAGATGGAGTAACTATCTTATTTCTGTTCTGGATGAATTAAAGAGACTTCAAAGTTGAGTTTGGACAAGTACCCTGAAGCTTGGCCACTTATTCAGAGCTTGGGCAAATTTCTGTAGTCTGCTGAATGATCAGAAGTGAGATAAGAGTTTTTTTCATCTGCTGTTTTTCCTATAAGATTGTAGCATAAACTTTGAGGTGATTCAGGTTAGTGAAAAAGTATATTAGAATACACGTTCCAAAGACAAGTTTAGGAGGAAAGAATGAAATACCCCATAGTGAGGTATCAAACAGCCATGTCTCAAGCTTCTCACAGTGGATATGCTAAAAGGCCTATTTTTTTTTATTTAAATTTTTAATTTAAGAAAGGATTAGTGAACAAAAGCATAAGGTAGGAGGGGTACAACTCCACACAATTCCCACCACCCAATCCCCATAACCCACCCTCTCCCATGATAGCCTTCCCATTCTCTAGCCCTCTGGGAGCATGGACCCAGGGTCGTTGAGGGTTGCAGAAGGTAGAGGGTCTGGCTTCTGTAATTGCTTCCCCGCTGAACATGGGCGTTGACTGGTCGGTCCATACTCCCAGTCTGAAAAGGCCTATTTTTTATGATGGGGAAATACAGTGTGATTTTCCAACTGTTTTCCCATGGAGAAGTCAGGACAATTTGCAGAAGAGGGTCTTTGATTCACAAAAGGATCTCATTCATTGTAAGGTCTCATTTGAAACTTTTAAATATGATTTCTATGCAAGATCAAGACTGTATACATATATTTGTGTACATGGCTACTTGATAGTTCTGTCCACTGTGGTTTTCAACGTATCAACATTCCACTTTATAATGAATATTTCAACAATCAGGAAATGGTTTGAAATCTATATGATGCAGTGCAATTCAGGGCCCAGAGGTGGCTCCCTCAATAGAGTGCACATGTTAACATGAGCCAGGTTCAAGCCCCCAGCCCCGACCTCATGAGCAGGGAAACAATGTTTCCAGTGCCTCTTTTTATCACTTCCTTTATTCCCTTATTCCCTTCTCCCTCAACATCTCCCTGACTCTATTAAAAAAGAAACAAAAAATAAGCCACCAGGACCAAAAGATTTGTCATTCAAGCCCTGAGCCCCAGCAATAACCTTGGTGACAATAAAAATAAATAAATAGACAACAATACCTTTAGTGTGTTTATAACATTACTATAGACTTTGAACTTTAACTCTGAATCCATGTAAGATATATCTGACTGTATACTGAACCCCTTTGAACAGAAACAATGACCAAAAAATATTTTCAATTTTTTATTTATAAAATGAAAATATTGACAATACCATAGGATAAGAGAGGCACAACTCCCCACAGTTCTCACCACCAGAATTCTGTATCTAATCCCCTCCCTTGAAAGCTCTCCTATTCTTTATCCCTCTGGGCATATGGAGCCAGAGTCATTGTGGGATGCAGAAGGTGGAAGGTCTGGCTTCTGTAATTGCTTCCCCACTGAACGCGGGCATTGACAGGTTGATCCATACTCCCAGCCTGTCTCTCTCTCTTGCCCTAGTGGGATAGGGAGCTGGGGAGGTGGGGCTCCAGGACACACTGGTGGGATTGTCTGCCTCGAGAATTCAGGTTGGCATCATGATAGCATCTGGAACCTGATGGTTGGAAAATGAGCTAAGATATAAAGCAGAACAAATTGTTGACTACTGATGAACCTAAAGGCTGGAATATAGCAAATGTAGATTTAGGGTTTCCGATTTGGAAAAAGCTAGTAGATCTATTTTATGTATATTCCAAGGGGCCCATGACCCTAGTCGTTTTTGCCTGAGCCTGACATCTAATATGCAGGTGACCAAAGTTATTGTCTGGGGAAATGGTGTCATAGTTGGAAAAAGAACCAGAAAGCTGGATCAGGGAACTTAACAAATGTGAGAGCCCATCACTTTATCAGTCTCTGGGCTTTATTTGGTCCTCTCATCTTTTCACTCAGCGACAGTCACGTCATTACATATCAATTATAAGTTGTGCAATTATGAACAACAGGATGCAGATGAATTAATTTTCTAGAAAAGTAAATCCTCAGGTAATGAAAGTTTTGTGGTGTCTAATCAGCACTGAGGTTTCCCCAGGTGACTCATGTCAATTCCAGGAATGAGTATTGACTTCACCTGTTTCCAGAACAACAACAAGGAAAAGTACAGACAGGTGGTTGGAGAGATTCAGGGCATCATTACAATTAGTGATTTCTAGTTGGTTTTTTAACAGGCTTTCCATAGGGAAGAACTTAGGATGCTGCGTTTCAAGGCAAGATTCTTTGTTTTTTGGGTCACAAGAAAAGCCAGGGACATATTACTTCCTGAAATCCAAAACTGTGCAAGACATCTCTCCTGTTCCAAATGTCCTCAATAATGAGGCAAATAATCATGAACAGGAAATGACTGTTAACAGTTAATAATATTTATATATTTTCCCATATTTGGGAGCTACTCTCTTCCCTGATCCAGCTTTCTAGTTCTTTTGCCAACTCTGACACAATCTCACCAGACAATACCTTTGGGTCCACCTGCATGTTAGCTGTCAGTCTTAGGCAAAAACTGGTAAAGTCATGGTACCCTTAGAATATACCTAAAAGTGCACCTATAAGCTTTTTCCAAAACGGAGACCCCAAATCTACATTTGCAATAATCTACATTTGCAATATTCCAGCCTTCAGGTTTATAATTAGTCATCAATTTATTGTGCTTCATATCTTAATTATTTTTCAGCCACCAGGTTCCAGATGTTACCATGATCCCAGCCTGACTTCTGTGGGCAGACAACCCCACCAATGTGTCCTGGAGCCCCTCATCCCCAGAGCCCTGCCCCACTAGGGAAAGAGAGAGGCAGGCTGGGAGTATTGGTTGACCTGTCAATGCCCACGGTCAGCAGAGAATCAATTAGAGAAGCCAGACTTAACACTTTCTTCACCCCATAATGATCCTAGGTCCAAACTCCCAGAGGGATAAAGAATAGGAGAGCTATCAATGGAGGAATTGGATACGGAGTCCTAGTGGTGGGGATTGTGTGGATTTGTGTCCCTCTTATCCTATGGTCTTGTCAATATTTCCAAAATAAAAACATTTTAAAAAGTCAGACCTACAAAAAAATGGTGAAATCACTTTCTTCACCTCATCTTGGATGGAGCTTGAAGGAATCATATTAAGTGGAATAAGCCAGAAAAAGAAGAATGAATATGGGATGATCCCATTCATAGACAGAAGTTGAAAAATAAGAACAGAAGGGAAAACACAAAGCAGAACTTGGACTGGAGTTGGTGTATTGCACCAAAGTAAAGGATTTGGAGGTAGGGGGAAGTGTTCAGGTCCTGGAATATGATGGTTAAAGAGGACCTAGGAATGGTTAGATTGTTGCATGGAAAACTGAGAAATATAGCATATGTACCAACTACTGTATTTTACTGCCAATCTTAAATCATTAATTACCCCAAATAAAGAATATATGTATGTATATTGTATATATATATATATATATATGTATATGTACATATTTCTGGGCCACATGGCGGTGTACCCAGTCGAGTACACTCTTTACTATGCTTGAGGATCTGGCTTCAAGCCCCTGGTATGCACCTGCAAAGTGAAGCTTTACAAATAATTGTGCTGCAAGTGTCTCTCCTTCCCTTTCTCCCTTTATTTCTGTCTCTATAAAAAATAAAAAAGAAATGGTCACTGAGAGTGGTGAAGTCAATGTGCAAGCAATGAGCTCCAGTGAAAACCCTAGTGGCAAAAAAAAAGAAAAGAAAGAAAGAAGGAAGGAAGGAAGGAAGGAAGGAAGGAAGGAAGGAAGGAAGGAAGGAAGGAAGGAATCATCTTGGGGCTGGGTGGTGGCATACCCAGTAACACAAATATTACTAAACACAAGGACCTGTGTTCAAGCCCCTGCTCTCCGCCTAGAAGGGAGATGCTTCAGGAGTGGTGAAGCAGGTCTGCAGATGTATTTCTCTCTCCCTATCTCCTCCTCCTCTCTCAACTTCTCTCTGACCTATGTAAAGAAAAAGAAAGAAAATGGAGTGCTCAGGTGTACACTGGAAAGTGACTCTTTGAAAGGTAATATATTAAATTTCCTTCAAGTCTTTACAAATTACAACCACTATATATAACCTCTGAATTTTTTTCCAAGTGTTTATTAATTGTATTATGTATAATCTCTAACTCACTGGAGGCATTTCTTTTTTATTTATTTATTAAAAAGGAAACACTGACAAAAACCATAGGATAAAAGGGATACAAATCCACACAATTCCCACCACCAGAACTCCACATCCCATCCCCTCCCCTGATAGCCTTCCCATTCTCTATCTCTCTGGGAGTATGGACCCAAGGTCATTATGAGGTGCAGAAGATGGAAGGTCTGGCTTCTGTAATTGCTTCCCCGCTGAACATGGGTGTTGACAGGTTGATCTATACGCTCAGCCTGTCTCTCTCTTTCCCTAGTGGGAAAGGGCTCTGGGAAAGCGGAGCTCCAGGACACATTGGTGGGGTTGTCTGTCCATGGACGTCTCGTTGGCATCATGCTAGCATCTGGAACCTGTGGAGGCATTTCAATCCTGATTGCTCCTAAGCAGATATATTGCAAGCAAATTCTTTCTTTTTTCTTTTCATTTTTCTTCTTTGTATTATCTTTATTTATTTATTTACTTGATAAATACAGCCAAGGGACTGGGTGGTGGTGCACCTGGTTAAGGGCACACATTAGAACTCACAAAGACCTGGGTTTGAGCCCCCAGTCCCTACCTGCAGGGGGAAAGCTTCATGAGTGGTAAATCAGTGTTGCAGTGTCTCTGTTTCTCCCTCCCTGTACTCTTGATTTCTTACTATCTCTATACAATAAATAAATAAAGATAATAATAATTAAAAAAAGAGAGAGAGAGACAGCCGATTCCTGGTGCACTCCATCAGGTACACCACCACCATCCCTTTTTTTTTTTTTTATTGTCAACAGAGTAACACTAGTACTTTACATCTAAAAGTTGAATCCACTGCTCTTGGCAACATTTGTTTTTCTTTCTTTTTATGACAGGTAACAGAGAGAAACTAAAAGGTTGGGCAAGACATCAGCAGCACTGCTTCCCTGCTAGTGAAATATTTGCCCTACAAGTGGGGACCAAGAGCTTGAACCCAGGTCCTTATGCATGCAACATATATATTCTACTCCAGTGACCCACTGCCTGGCCCCAAATTATTATCATTATTATTATTATTTATTTTTTAAACCAGAGCACTGCTTGCTGTTCAGCTCTGGCTTTTGATGATGACAGAAATTGAAGTTGGGACTGCTTGCTTGCAAGTCCTCTGCAAAATAGCTGCGTAATCTCTCCTTAGTTGGTCAGCTTAACTGCTGTTGAACTATAGACATGGTTTGTCCCATCAATAAATGTTCCAGTGAAGAATTACTATATTTCCACACGTTGAACCAGGCCAGTGCTCCTATACTAGATAGAGTCCATTTGTGCCCTGTCCCTAGGACATTTGGCAATGCCTGGACATGTGTGCATTTTGAATGACAAGGGAGGATGAGAGCAGATACAGGTGTCTCACTGGACATAAATCAGGGGAATTGCTAAAAATATCCAGCAAGGGGGCCAGGCGGTGGAGCACCTGGCTAAGCGCAAGGATCCCTTTGGAGCCTTCTGGCTCCCCACATACAGGGGGGATGCTTCTCAAGTGGTGAAGCAAGTCTGCAGGTGTCTATCTTTCTCTCTCCCTCTGTATCACCCCCCTCCTCTCTCAATTTCTCTCTGTTCTAGCCAATAAAATGGAAAAACTGGCCACCAAGTGTGATGGATTCATGGTGCTGGCACCGAGCCTCAGTGATAACCTTGGGATATATATATATATATATATATATATATATATATATATATATATATATATATATCAATGTACAGAACAGTCATCTTCTGCTTTGGGTTAGGCTGAGTCAACATACTCTACCACTCAATGGGTCGTGCAATGAGTGCAGCCTAGAACATACCTAGCTATGACTATGGAATACAAACTCAGACCTACAGGGATGCAGAGGTTATACAGGCTCCTGTACTGAATATGGGCCCCAGATCAGATCAATTGGTTTTTATAGTTAACAACACTTATATACTTTTCCCATAATTGGGAGCCACTCTCTTCCCTGATCCAGTTTTCTGGTCCTACTTTGGACACCATCTCCCCAGACAATGCTTTTATCCCACCTGCATGTTAGCTGTCAGGCTCAGGAAAAAAAATAAATAGTAGTCATGAGGTCTTAGAATATAGCCAATATAGACTTTCTAGCTTTTTCCAAAATGGAGACCCCAAATCTCATCTGCTCTATTCTTACCTTGAGTCTCCTGATTATTAAATAATTTTTCTGCTTTATATCTTAATGATTTTTCAGCATTAAGTTGCAAATGCTGCCATGATGCCAACCTGACTTTCTTGGCCAGACAACCTCACCATTGTGTCCTGGAACCCCACCTTTCCAGAGCCCTACCCTACTAGGGAAAGATAGGAATAGGTTGGGGGGTCTAGTAGCTATCTGCAAAATGGAGGACCCCTCCAACTCTTCATCTGCACAATTCCAGCCCTTAGGTCCATGATTGTTCAACAATTTATTTGGCTTTGTATGTTAACTCTCTTGTCAGCCACCAGGTTCCAGATGCTAGCATGATGCCAACCAGACTTCCCTGGACAGACAACCCCACCAATGTGCCTTGGAGATCTGCTTCCCCAGAGCCCTTCCCCACTAGGGAAAGAGAGAGACAGACTGGGAGTATGGATAGACCTGTCAATGCCCATGTTCAGCGGGGCAGCAATTACAGAAGCCAGACTTTCCACCTTCTGCATTCCAGAGGGTTAAAGAATAGGAAAGCTATCAGTGGAGAGGATGGGATATGGAGTTCTGGTGGTGGAAATTGTGTGAAGTTGTACCCTTCTTATCCTGTGGTTTAGTCAATGTTTCCTTTTTACAAATAAAAAATTTAAAAAATAAATTTAAAAAAAAGAAATAGGCTGGGAGTATGGATCAGCTGACCAACACCCATGTTCAGTGGGGAAGCAATTACAGAAGACAGACCTTCCACCTTCTGCACCCCATAATGATTCTGGGTCCATGCCAGGGGGATAAAAATAGGAAAGCCTCCAGTGGATGGGGATAGGATATGGAACTCTGGTGGTGGGAACTGTATGGAATTGTACCTCTCTTATTCTATGGTCTTGTTAATTATTATTAAGTCAATTTAAGAAAGAAATGTCAAGAAGGTCAGTTTGAGAAATCCTGCAGCATCTGGTCATGTATTTCCTAAACATCTAGAGACTGAAAGCTTGTCACCTGATCACTCAAATATCAGGTCCTTAATGTTTCCACAGAGTGAGACCCTCTGGGATAATCTGGATTGCTCAGCCCAGCAGAGTGCATCTGGATAGAAATGTGCCCTGAGCAAAAATCCCTTTTCTGCAGATCATCATCATCATTACTTTTTTTTTTTTTTTACTTTGGTTAGCAGATGTTTCTTTAGTGCTCTGACATCCTTTTTAATTTGCACATTTATTAATTTGGCTGGTGGCAATCAGAGTCCTTTACCTATGGAGCCTGCCCTGCACCTAGATGCTGGTAGTCTCTCCCATAAAACACCGCCCTGGGCCACCATCCATACCAAGGAAGCATTTTTTTTTAAACCTACTGCATCTTTTTCTGTGATCACTGGGTGACCAATGCAATTCTGGCTCTTCTCCTAGCTTGCACTCCAAGTGAAAAGCACTGATTGCTCCCAAGTCCATTTACTCCTTCGACTCTAGGGGGAATTGTTTGGATTCTAACATGTCCCCTCGCAACATCCCATTTATAGCTGTGACAAAGAAGTAAGCAATTAATCAGACATTCCTTCTAACAATACTGACCTGCCAACATTCAGATGCTTTAATTAAAATCACAGCACACTCTATGCCAGGGGTAACAGTCTAGCACTGTCTCCACAAGGCACAGAAGCTGCTCTCCCTACCAGCCCTGAAGCAAACACAGAATATGGACGCTCCTGGCACGAGACCTATAATGAGAAGGAAGGGGGGGGGCTGGTCTCCAGGGATGGTGGGAGTGTGTTGCTGCTCACCTTAAGAATGCATTATGCCTATAGCATGCTCATTCAGGGCTTTCGGCTTGGAAGGATGCACCCAGGCGATTTCTCTATTCCTCTTATTCTCTTTCTCCCTCTTTCCCTCCTCAAAACTCATACCAGTTGGGGGTGGGGATGGGGGTGGTTGTGAGTGTCACTATTACAGTGAGCTAAAATGCCATGGCAGCTTTGATAGTTAAAAAGTTTTAAATATCAGCAAGCACAGAAAAAGCTGGAAAATTTTTGTCTGTTCCCCCAGTCTTCTTTGCTTACACACAGTAACACCAAGATTTTAAAGCCAATTAAAGACACATTGTGGTTATAGTTGGGTTGTTGTGGTGAATTGGGAGGGATTGTCACCTCTTGCTTTACTACACTCATGCCTATGTCTTTTTTTTTTCAAGTGGAATATGATTTGATTGGGGCTTAGCGATGGAGAACCTGGTAGAGTGTGCATGTTACTGTGCATAAGGACCAAGATTCGAGCACCTAGTCCTTATCTACAGAAGGTAAGTTTCACAGGAGGTGAAGTAGCACTGCATACATCTCTCTTCCTCCCCCACTCTCTATCTCCCCCTTCCCTCTCAATTTCTTTCTGTTTCTTCCCAAAAGAAGGTAGAGGAGGAGGATAAATGAGAACAAAAAGGGGAAGGGGAGAAAGAAATAAAAAGAAGAGAAAGGAAGAGAAGAGAGGAGGGGAGGGGAGGGGAAGGCAAGAAGGGAAAGGAAGGGGAGAAGGAAAGAAATGGGTTAAGAAGGGAGGGGAAGGGAAGAAAAATGGCAGCTGGGAGCTGAGTTTATCATGCAGGCAATGAATCCTATAAATAACCCTAGTGGCAATAAATATTTCTTAAAATAAAAGGAAATATAATTTTATTAACATGTGTCATACATAAAGCCTACTATTTTTGTATTCATGAATTAAAGCACCTCCATGTCTAACAATTACTCCCATCACATCTATTCTAATTATGAATACAGATATATTACTGGGTAGATTACTTTTTAATAGAAGCCCACCTAGTTGAACATGCTTCAAGGAGTCAGGATACTGTACGCTTTACCCTATACAAGGACTTAGACTGAAGTCTTCAGTCATCACATGGGAACATCAGGCAAGCAGTGAAGCAGTATTATAATATCTCCCTTTCTCTGCCTTTCTCTCTTTCCCTCTCTCAACCTCTACCCAGAAAAAAAAAAAAAAAGTCTGTTAATAGAAGCACAGTTAAATATAGTAACAATAATGACAGCTTCTGACTCTTCATAGTCTATGGTCATTTACACCTCAATCTTTCAAAGATTTTCTAAAACTTTTTAAAAGTGTTATTTATTTATGAAGAGAGAACCAGAGCGTCACTTAGACACATGTGTTGCCTAGGACTGAACTAAGAACCTCATGCTCGAGAGCTCAACACTTTATCTACTGTGCCATCTCCCAGATCACATTCACCTCAATTTTATGTATTTTGTTCTCTGTCTGATTTCTAGTAAAAACTTGGTTTCTAGTAAAAATTCTCTAACATATCCTTCACATATTAACACACACACACACACACACACACACACACACACACACACACGTGGGGGAGATTTTTAAACAACTAGTTTCAGTCTTAAGTGTTCCACAGTGTTTTAATTGTTTTTCACCCCCCCTCTGCACCTTGTGCTAGGAGTCCCTGGTGTCCACATTTCTGTTCTTCCTCCATGCTGCTCTGAAAACATATGACCTCTATGGATTCTCCTCTAAAGCTCATTCAGGGCTTATCTTTCCTTCAACATGTGGTTCATAAGTGTTGGGGGGCCTCTGTGGAAAGCTGCCCTCATCCCTCCGTGCCCCCCAGAAGGGAGCTGTGTGTCCCCCTCCCTTCCCCAGCTGCCTCCTCTCCTCCAGGGTCAGGCTCCTTCCACTTCCGGAAGCAAAAGCAAGTCTCCCCTGCCTGTGTTTATCCAAGCTTCCCCCAGGGCACTGCATATGGTGAGCTTCCTTCTCCACTCAGCAGCCCATTCCTCCCTCTTCTTTTCATATCCTGCCCCCTTTCAAGTGTGTGTGCTTTTTTTTCCTTTGAAGGCCACTAATACTTCCCACAATGATTTTCAAGTAGGAAATATGAAACTGAGGCCTTTCCTTCATTCCGTGCCTCCCTCTCTCTTTACTTCCTTTCTGTGTTTATTAAAAATAATCTCTTTCCCCACCCTGCATACACACACACACACACACACACACAGAGCATATCATATCTTTTGAAACACAGTTCCCGACAGCTCAAGTTAGAGAGAATCACAGCCAACGTTTCACTACACTTAACACTGTGTAAGACAATGGGCAATCAGAGAGGACTTGAATCCAGTTGGCAGTTGTCAAATATAATTTATATATTTTTTAAGAAATTAAGAATATAATCAAGACTTACTGACACAGAGGACTCATTTTCTATCCAAAATGCAATCTTTCACTCTCTTCATGATTTCATTATAATTTTTCTGTAGCTGAATCTTTGGTTGTTATTCTAAAATAATATCAGAGGGTAGGAATATTGTTCAGGGTAGTTCAAGAAAGGCAGCTAGCAGAACAGAGAGATTTATTTTTTTATAGTAGTCTTACAGCCATGGAGCACTGAATCCCAATCCAAAGTAAATGTGTCAGGGTCGAGAGGGGCAGGTAGAGAGGGAGCAGACAGCCTTGTGTCTTTGAAGACCTGTAGAGGATTTAGTGAGGCCCACCCATAATAAGATAGTAAGAGAGGATAATTTTCTTTACCCCAAAACCACCCATTTATTTTTTATTTTTTATTTATGATTAATAGTTAGCTACAAAAATTATAAGATTACAATGTATATAGTACCACACCACACACATCACTTCCTCTGTGTCCCCAAAGTTCACCTCACAAAGATAATAGATAACTTAGATAACCACAATAGTGCTCACAAGTCTTAGAAATGGTTAACTTTTGCTGTTGTTGTTACTGTTTTTGCAAGTTCATGAGTATCAGCTCTCTAGATTCCACATATGAGGGAAGCTATTTGATAGTTTTCTTCCAACTCTTTCTTTACTTACTTTGCTAGGCATAGTTGCTTCCAGTTTCCAGCCATTTTTGTCCCAAAGGACACAATGTCACCTTGTTTGATTGCAAGGTAGTATTCCATGGAATATATATCCAGTAGCTTCTTTATCCAATCATCTGTTGATGGGCATTTAGGCTACTTTCACTCTATGGCTATTGTGAATTATGCAGCGATGAACATAGTGGCTCACCTGTCTCTCCTAATTAATGATTGCATGTCTTTTGGATAAATGCCCAAGAGTGCTATTGCTGGATCATAAAGTAATCCCATTTTTATTTTGTTTGAGGGCTTTCCATATAGTTTTCCAAAAGGGCTGCATCAGTTCCCATTTACTTTTCCACCAGCAGTGTAGCAGAGTTCCTTTTTCTCCAGAACCTCTCCAACAACTACATTTCTTGCTTTGTTGATATATACCATTCGCACAGATGTGAAATGTAATCTCAGTGTAGATTTAATTTGCATTTCTCTAACAGTAAGTTAAGTGGAGCATTTCCACAACTGTCTGTGGGCCATGTGCATCTTTTCTTCAGAAATTGTCTATTTTGTCTACTTAGGTCTTTGGATCATTTTTTTTTTTTTTGCCTCCAGGGTTACTGCTGGGGCTCAGTGCTAACACTATGAATCCACTGCTTCTTAGAGACCATCTTTTCCATTTTACTGGACCTTGAGAGCTTGTTTGGAGGTTCTAGCAGGGGAGCACAGCTACTCATATACCCTCCACCCAAGACCGGTCAGTCTCTATTGGGAAAGGCCATCCTCTTCCACCTAGCACGCAGCTTCAGGAGGGATGCACATGGAGTGGTGAGGGAGGAAGGGGACACCCACCTAGCCAGCCAGATCAGCCAAATCAACCCTGGCAATCAATGGAGTGAGAGATGTCACAGCCAGATTACCCTCACATCCATTCCCATTTTATTGGATAGGACAGAGAGAAATTGAGTGGGAAGAGGAAGATAGGGAGAAAGATAAACATCTGCAGACCTGCTTCATAGCTTGTGAAGCTACCCACTGGAGGTGGGAAACCAGGGGCTCTAACTGGGATCCTTGCAGGGGTCCTTGAGCTTCATGCTATGTGCTCTTATCCTGGTGAGCCACAGCCCATCCCCCAGCCCACTTTTTTTTCCCCTCCAGGGTTATTGCTGGGGCTCAGTGCCTGCACCATGAATCCACTGCTCCTGGAGGCCATTTTTCCCCTTTTTTGTTACCCTTGTTGTTGTAGCCTTGTTGTGGTCATTATTGTTGATGATGATGTTGATGTCGCTCGTTGTTGGATAGGACAGAGAGAAATGGAGAGAGGAGGGGAAGACAGAGGAGGGGAGAGAAAGATAAACACCTGCAGACCTGCTTCACTAGTTGTGAGGTGACTCCCCTGCAGGTGGAGAGCCAGGGGCTCAAACTGGGACCCTTATGCTAGTCCTTGCGCTTTGTGCCATGTGTGCTTAAACTGCTACACTACTGCCCGACCCCCTGCAAGCCCACTTTTTTATTGGATTATTTTGTTGTTGTTGAGCAATGGAAGTTTTTAAAAGATGGTTATTTGATATCAATTGCTTGTTGGATGTGTGATGTGCAAATATCTTCTCCCATTTACTCGGCTTTCTGGTTATCTTTGTGTCACTTGCTTTTGATGTATAGAAGCTTTTCAGTTTGATGTAATCCCATTTATTTACTTTTGTTTTCATTTTCCCATGTCCATGGGGTTGACCCTCCAAATACATCTCTGATGTTAAAATCCTGCAAAGTCTCACTATTTTTTTTCCTGTAAAGTTTAGAATTTCTGGTCTAATCTTTCTGATTTGACTTTGGTACATGATGCTTCATTTCTGTATATGTGGTTCTCCAATTTTTCCAGTTCCCTTTGTTGAAGAGACCTTTTTCACCTCATTGAATGGTTTTAGCCCCTTTGTCATATATTAGCTGGTTTTATATGTATGGGCTAATTTCTGGGCTTTTGATTCTACTCATTGACCCAAGTGTCCATTTTTTTTTTTTGAGGCTTTTTTTTTTTATTTAAGAAAGGATCAATTAACAAAACCGTAGGGTAGGAGGGGTACAACTCCACACAATTCCCACCGCCCAATCTCCATATCCCACCCCCTCCCCCGATAGCTTTCCCATTCTCTATCCCTCTGGGAGCATGGACCCAGGGTCATTGTGGGTTGCAGAAGGTAGAAGGTCTGGCTTCTGTAATTGCTTCCCCGCTGAACATGGGCGTTGACTGGTCAGTCCATACTCCCAGTCTGCCTCTCTCTTTCCCTAGTAAGGTGTGTCTCTGGGGAAGCTGAGCTCCAGGACATATTGGTGGAGTCTTCAATCCAGGGAAGTCTGGCCGGTATCCTGATGACACCTGGAACCTGGTGACTGAAAAGAGAGTTAACATACAAAGCCAAACAAATTGTTGAGCAATCATCTTGGAAAAGTGGAGAGGAAGTATTAGGGAGGTACTCACTGCAAACTCTAGTGTACTTCTGCTTTCTTACTTTGGTGCCATACTCCAAACTCAGTCAATTTCTGCTTTGCGTTTCTACTTCTTTTTTTTTTTTACATGCATAACATTCCCCAGATTCCCATTTAACAATACAACCCCCACTATTTCATTCATCATTTTTCATGGACCTGTATTCTCCCCACCCACCCACCCACACCAGAGTCTTTTACTTTGGTGTAATACTCCAATTCCATTTCAGGTTCTACTTGTGTTTTCTTTTCTAATCTTGTTTTTCAATTTCGGCCTGAGAGTGAGATCATCCCATATTCATCCTTCTATTTCTGACTTATTTCACTCAACATGATTTTTTCAAGGTCCATCCAAGATCGGCTGAAAACGGTCAAGTCACCATTTTTTACAGCTGAGTAGTATACATTTTTATTCCATGCTGTTTTGATTACCTTTGCTCTGTAGTATACACTGAAGTTGGGAGGGGTGATACCTCTATATTTTTCCCTTTTCATTAGAAGTGCTTTGGCTATTTGGGGCTTTTGTGGTTCCACACACATTTTTACACAAGTTGTTCTATTTTCTTGAAAACTGTCTTTGGAATCTTGATAGGGATTGCACTGAAACTGTAGATTGTTTTTGGTTGAATGGCCATTTTAATAGTGTGTATTGATTTTGTATACTGCTACCCTACTAAATTTATTGATAATTTCCAGTAGTGTTTTGGTAGAGTCTTGGAATTCTCTAGGTATATTGTCGTGTCATCAACAAATAATGATAGTTTGCCTTCATCTTTTTTCATTATATACTTGTGAAGGAATTCTCATTGTAGTAGTGAGGGCCTTGAGGACTATATTGAATAACAATGGAGATAGAGGCCTTCATGTCAGATTCCTGATTTTAGGGAATCAGAACATTCATCTTTTTCCCATTGAGAATGAAGTTAGCTGTGGGTTAATCATAAATAAACTTTATTATGTCCATTTATTACCAGTATCTGAACAGTCTTTATCATAAATGGATATTGCATCTTATCAAATGTTTTTTCTCCATCAATGATATAATCATATGATTTTCATTTTTTGTTTTACTTGATATGATGACTTACACTGATTTAGATTGATATGATGAGTTTATCCCTGTTCCTCAGGGATAAACCCCACTTGGGCTTGGTGAATTATTCTCTTGCATGATTCTTGACATGACAGTGTCTTACAAAAAAACAATATATTAGTGTAGAGTTTATTAACTTTTAATCTCATGATTTTTGAAAATGTGATTCTAGCATTTCTTCAGTCTGTGTCATTATCAGACTAGTCATTTTTATAGCATGTGAACCAGTGGAGTTGGGCACATCAACTCTTCTTACATCTCTTTTTAGTGATACAGCACTTCAATCCAAAGCACAGAAGAGAACAGCTGTCTATTTACTATATTCCAAACTAATACATTTACTATAGATTTTCTAAGTTATGTCGTGAAAGTCCTTCAGGTTTTAGTCCTCACAGAATTCTGTGACCTACAGAGGCATCCATGGTCAGAAGATTGGGGTGAACTCTGGCTATAAAGTTTTCCCCAGCTTCTTCCCATATGAAGACCCCTAATTTCATCTGCTCTATTCCTATCTTTGGGTTCCTATTTATTAAACAATTTTTCCTGCTTTATATCTTACCACCTTTCATCCACCAAACTGCAGACACTATTATGATTCCATCCCAACTTCCCCAAGCAGATGACCTCACCAGTGTGTCCTAGAACCTCATCCCTCCAGAGTCCTATCCCACCAGGGAAAGATAGAAACTGGCTGGGGATATGAATTGACCTGTCAATGCTCATGTCCAGTGGAGAAGCAATTACAGAAGCCAGACTTTCCACCTTCTGTGCTCCATAAAAAAAAATAAAATAAAAATTTAAAAAACTGGTCCATACTCCCAGAGAGGGATAAAGAACAGGGAAACTTCCAATGGTGGGAATGGGACACCGAAATCTGTTGGTGGGAACTGTATGAAATTATACCCCCTGTTATCTTACAATCTCATAAATCATCATTAAATTACTAAAAAAAAAAAAAAAAACTTAAGTTTTCCCAAAAATGGGACTTTATTGGGAGGGGGGGAGTGAATGGGAGTGTAATCAGAAAGAAAAAAAATAATAATAAAGAGTCAATGTAAACTATTTACTTTTTCCTCTTCTTTATTTCTTTCTTCTTCTTTTTTTTTTTTTTTATAGAGGGAGACTGATAATTTCCTTACAGTCTGGTACAGATTTTATCAACCATGTAGCAGCTGGGCTGAGTCTGGGTCCACACACCCTCTAGTTTTAAGAGTGACCCACAATGAAGAAAGGCTTTTACTTCCAAGACATAAACAAGGAAGACAAACAAAAGATTCGGATGTAAGTGAGAAGGTGGGAGGAGACATCATAGCTATATCCTCTTATATTAGGCAAAGAGTAAATGAAGTGATAGACTTTCCAAGGTCAAGAGCATGCCAGTCATTTCAAGTTGTCTTGAACAGAGCTCCCCAAAGTAGGTTTTCATTATTAAGAAAGTTTTACTGGAACATAACAATACCCACTAGAATTATCTGTGACTGTTCTCACCATGATATGGTTGAACAGAGATACCAGAAACTACATGATGCTCAGAGCATAAAATTTGACAGGTAGGGCTATTAGTTCCTGGCTGTACCAGTGCCTACCTTCCTGAACAGACCTCATGGCCTATGCTAATGCTTCCTCCACAGGTTCTTGCAAAGACACCCAGCTACCACTCAGTTATGGTGGTTGTTGTTTTAATGTCCAACTGACTTTTACAGTGTGATACTCACTCCTCCCTAAAGGAGAAAAATAACATTCTCCACAATACACACAGGTCTGACCCGGAGGAACAACTTTCAAGCACCAGTGTGATTTTCTGCAGACTAGCAGAGAAACAAGAAACCAGGCAGGATCAGGCAGCCCGGGCATGAAAGAGCCACTGACCAAGTGTAACACCTGAGACTTGTCACTATGCTGCTGAGAGACCTTCCTGACCAGCAAGATGGTGCTGCAAGTTATCAACCTTCCTGTATTCTTACTAGCATTCAAATGACAAGCACAAAATAGAAATTCCTAAAACTCAGTAATTACAAATAATTTATAAAATCCTGGCAGTGGTTCACCCAATCATCCTAATTTTCTGTAGGGTGTACATGTTATCATGCACAAAGACCTAAGTTCAAGCCCCCAGCCCCAACCTAGAGAGGAGGAAGTTTTACAGGTGATGGAGCCGTGCTACAGGTATCTTTTTCTGTTTCTTTTTATTATTATTATTTTTTAATTGTTTTATTATTTATTTTTCCCTTTTGTTGCCCTTATTGTTTTTTTATTGTTGTTGTAGTTATTATTGTTGTTGATGTCATCATTGTTGGATAGGACAGAGAGAAATGGAGAGAGGAGGGGGAGACAGAGAGGAAGAGAGAAAGACACGTGCAAACCTGCTTCACTGCCTGTGAAGCAACACCCCTGCAGGTGGGGAGCCAAGGCTCAAACCAGATCCTTATGACGGTCCTCACCACAAGCGCTTAAACAGCTGTGTTTCCGCCCAACCCCCCCCTTTTTTTTTCCTGTTTCTATCTCTATGCTAAAGGAATAAATATTTTAAAATATTATTTTTTAAAAATAGCTGTGAGATAAGTTAGAAAGAGAAGGAAGAACATGGGATGATCATGCTCATAGACAGAAGTTGAAAAATATTATCATGATGCCAACCTGACTTCCATGGACAGAAGACCTCGCCAATATGTCCTGGAAGCTCACCTCTCCAGAGCCCTACCCCAATAGGGAAAGATAGAAACATGCTGGGGCAGTCAGGTAGTAGCTAGCGGGTTAAGCGCAAGTGGCTCAAAGCCCAAGGACTGGCTGAAGAATCCTGGTTCGAGCCCCCAGGTCCCCACCTGTAAGAGCATCGCTTCACAAGCAGTGAAGCAGGTCTGCAGGTGTCTGTCTTTCTCTCCCCCTCTCTGTCTTCCCCTCCTCTCTCCATTTCTCTCTGTCCTATCCATCAAGGACATCAATTCATAACTACAACAGTAAATCAAGGGCAACAAAAGGAAATAAATATTAAAAAGAAAAGAAAAGAAAGAAAGAAACAGGCTGGAAGCATGGATCGACCTGTGAATACCCATGTCCTGTGGAGAAGTAAATACAGAAGCCAGACCTCACACCTCTGCACCCTATAGAGATCTTTGTTCCATATTCCCAGAGGAATAAAGAATAGGGAAGCTGCCAATAAAGGGGATGGGATATGGGCGCTGGTGGTGGGAGATGTATGGAATTGTACCCCTCTTATCCCACAATCTTGTTGATCATTATTAAATCACTAGTAGTAAAAGAAGAAGGAGAAGGAGTTTTTTTAAAAGAGCTGTTGGGGGCAGTGAAATATAGGCACCAAGTTCTGGTGGCAAAATAAACAAATAAATACAAAATTTAGAAGATCTAACAGTTGTGTGGCTTTTCAAGTGGTTCTGCTGGTCTCACTTGAGTCAATTCAGGCCTGCTCAACCAGTGGCAAGAAGTGGAGAATCATGTCTGCCAGAACAGCTATGTGTCCCTCTCAGGTTTGGATTAGCCTCCAGGCATGTGCTTACCAAGAAACTATTTGCTCACTTTTGCTGATATCCTATTGGCCCAAGCAGCCCTGTGTGGCTAAGCCCTGAGGCAGTGTGCAGGCAACTCTGATCCTAACTGGAGGAGAGGCAGAGGAAGCAGCCATTTCCAGAGTCCCACCCCCAACTCAGGAAGGTGCTTAGTCAGAGACATTTGGGTATGTTTATTCCACAGGGTTAGCTCATGTTCCCTTGCTCTTGGCCACTTTTCAAGTACCTGTCAGACCCCATACTGGGCACTTCAATGGTCTGAAAACATTTTCTTTTCAAGCAATCCCAGTGAGCATAAATGCTCAGAAAGAAAACTAATGGATAAAAGATAAATTAAAGGACTGGAGAAAGAGCACAGTGATTATGCAAAAGACTTTCCTGCCTGAGGCTTTGAGGTCCCAGGTTCAGTTCCCAGCATCACTATAGGTCAGAACTGAGCAGTGCTCTTAGCTTTCTCTATGTCTTTCTCCTGTGTTACTCTTACTAAAATAAATTTATAAAAAATAGAATAAAAATAATATATATATATTAATTAACTAACTCCAGTCTAGTTGCTTTTCAAAGAATGGAAATTCCAACTCCAGTAGTCAATTAGTAGTAGTTTATTGATTCTGGACTTTCATGGTTTAATACAAAAGTCTCATGGCAAACACCCCTCCATCCTGAACAATTTGGCCCCTCTTGTCACTAGATTTTTCTGGTTTTTATTTAAGATTCCCAGAAAATATCTGAACCTGGGCTGAACAGCAAATGTAATGAGAAAAGATAACCTGGATTGATTTTCTTCACCACTTCACACTATGCTCAGCTCTGAAAACAGATGTGGCACCAAATAGTAACTTAAAATATGAGAAGTACTTGTTTAAATAACTCTGTGAGGGACCTAGGAGGTAGAGCAGTGGTTATGTAAAAGATTCTTATGCCTAATGCTCCAAGGTCTCCAAGTTCAGTCCTCAGCACTGCCAAAAAATGTAAAACTGAGCAGTGCACTGAAAAATAAAAAATAATAAAAATAAAAATATACACACATACATTTCAACAGTTATTAGCTTGTTATAAAACATTGATATTAAAGACCACCTCAAAACTGTAAATACTAGAACCTGCACTATCAAATGAGGCCTTTGGAATCAGGAAAACAACAATGGGACCATCAGAGCAACTACTAGCTAACAGTGACCTGGAAGAACTTCCCTTGAGGTTTGCTGCCTGTTGGCAACTCATCAATAAGTTTCCCATTTATTAACGCCAAGCCCTCACACGGCTCCCTGTGGAAGGCACTTGGGTTGGGGTGGGATGGAGAAACTGAGGCACATGGACTACCCGGAAGGAAGCAGTAGAGCCAAAATTGGAACACAAGCATTTAGGCTCCACAGTGCGTTTTTGAGTCTGCAGGGTGCTCCAGTGATACTAAGCTCTATATATTTATCTTTTTCCTTTGTTGATAATCTCTGGCACTTCACTCCTCACTCAGTTCATTCATTCATTCAATTCATTCATTCATTTTCACATAGACACAGAGAAACTGGGGGTTGAGATTAAAATCGCAACACTGCAGGTTCAGATGTGAGTCTTACACATGGCAAAGCAGTGTACTATCCAAGGAACTAATTAGCCAGCCAGTAATGTAAATCTTACCCTTTGGTTTCTGATGCTATTGTCTATGGGGCTTGGAAACCAAGTAGAGTAAGAGACTTCTAAGAAACACAAGACCTTGCCTAGCATGCAGACTTTCTGATACCATTTTGGTATTTTTTTAATTTAATTTATTTATAAAATGGAAAATATCGACAAAACCATAGGATAAGAAAGTGTAAAATTCCACACATTTCCCACCACTAGAGTCCAGTATCCCGTCCCCTCCACTGGAAGCTTTCCTATTCTTTATCTTCCTGGGAACATGGGCCCAGAATCATTATGGGGTGCAGAAGGTGGAAGGTCTGGCTTCTATAACTGCTTCTCCACTGAACATTGGCATTGGAAGGTCAATCCATAGTCCCAGCCTGTTTCTATATTTTCCTAGTGGGGCAGGACTCCAGAGAGATGGTGTTCCAGGGACATCAATGAGGTCGTCTGCCCAGGGAAGTCAGGTTGGCATCATGGTAGCATCTGCAACTTGGTGTCATTGTTGATCCATATTGAGGACAAGGTCCTATATGGGCCCACATAGGGGTTAATTATGTTGTTCCTGATGGAGATGACCAATAACAGTGGAGAGAGGAATCTATTAAAGATCTAGGCCCATCATGTCTGTGTGGGAATTCCAGGACTCTCTGATTAGGGTCTTGGGAGGTATTTGTTTGTTTTCTTTTCTTTTTTCTTTTTCTTTTTTTTTTTTTTTTTTTTTGCATCTCTCTGAGTAGTATTCCAAGATAGCTGAAACCCTGAGTAAAATAGTCATACTAGCTGGGGGGAAATGATACACACTCCTTCTTAAAAACCAACATCTTTTACCCCAAGGAGATTTCAGAATATTTTACCTCTCGATAAGGTTCATCACCTTTCTAATAACTACCTGGGTTGGGTTTTTTTTCCCATCACACCTAGGGAAGACATGTGCTCCCCTTTAAGATAATAGGAATGGCTCAGAGTCTACTCTCATTAATATAATGATTCCATAACACAATGACAGATAAAAGAACTTTCTTTTTATTCCACTCAAGGCTGGTTTTACATAAAAATAGACCATAACTCAGAGTCTGTAATGTCTATGGAAAGGTTATACTCGTTACCATCCAAATAGACTGAGCTAATAAAAATTATATTTGTTACAATCCAAATAGATTAACCGGCCTTAAGGGCTTAGCTATGTATTACATTTTTCAATTTTCTTATAATTAAATTAACATAAAATAGTCCTCACAAATAAATGGCTGTTTCAGAAATAGTTAAGCTCTGTTTAACAAAAGTAGCCATTCTGTTTACACATGTAGCTGTTCAGGTGACCTGAGAGCAGAAGAGAAACAGGGCCAGTGAAATAACACAGATGGGTAGTGCATTGTTGTGCCATCTGCATGACCTAGGTTCAAGCCCAGCCTCCACCAGATAGAGGCAAGTTTCTCTTTCAGTTTCTTCTTCAGTTTGTCTTTCTTTCTCTCTGTCTCTCTCATAAAATAATAAAAGGGGAAAGAAAGATGTCTCAACTGAAGGGACTCATGCTCAAGAGACTAGCAGAAAGATTTCCCCTTCATTTGCCCCCCGGAAACCCAGGGCACTTCTCAAAAGCATATTCAGGAAGAATATAACCTGGATCACTCTCCTGCTCTTTCCCTGTTGCCCCAGCCACCAACCAGAAGGTGCAATGACAGAACCTGTGTCCCTAGACTGGGTTTCCCCACTAGTCTCCAAGTTTATTAACAAATGCGCCAGCTCCAGGTTCCTCTTTCCCTTCTGTGAGGAACCTGACCTCTAGAGAGCTGCCTTCTGGCAAGAAGTTCCATTGAAATATTGCTTCTATTTGAAACATTATTTATCCAGGATATAATGTGATTTATTCAGGTGCCATTATATTTCTCTACACCAGAAATGCTCACAATATTGAAAAAATGATGATTTAAATGTGTCAGCTGCAGAGGTTTTGAACAACAGAATTGATGCTCCAGTACCAACCAGGTGAGTACCTAAAGGGTTAGGACCCTAACAAAGCCAATTAATTTCAGTTAGCCTTTTTGCTCTATTCTGTAAATGTCTCAAGGAGAGATAAAGAAATGAGACATTACATGTTTTCTGACCTTCGCCTTCGAGATCATCGGAAGCTTGAATCAAGAGGGAGAAATCTCACAAAGAAAAGAAATGGGTGGCTGAAGATGGCGGACTGAGAAGCTGCTAACAGCGAGTGCTCTGATCGCATCGTCAGCAACGGTAGGACTTTCTGCCTTTAGCAGGCCAGTCAATAAGGGGTGACACCAAAGAGGTGATTATAATTTAATTTGGGTTAAGAATTAGAGTAAAGGTGACACAGACTAGCGGGGCTCCAGACTTCCCAGGCGGCGCCGGGCAAGGCGAGTGCGCCAGGCATTGTCCTCCGCCTGGGAAGGCGGCTCCTCCACCGGTTGCAGAGCGCTGCAGGCAGAGGAGCTGGAGAGAGCAATTTAGCTCGGGGGCTTTCTCTTGGGAGTCTCCAGGGTCCACCGCAACCCTGAGGGCGGATCCAAAGACTTCTTAAGTATAGCTCTCATTGGATCAAAGGACTTGGAGCTAGTTGTCATTTTCGAGAAATCCTTTAAAAAAGTCTGGAGGGGGGGTTTCCCGGAAGATGGCGGACGGAGAAGCTGCTAGCAGAGAACCAATAAAGATACAAGAGAATTGAATGAAGAGATTGACAGACTAGACGTCTTGGACATTTTCAGACTCCTCCACCCCAAAAAACTGGAGTAAACCTTCTTTTCAAATCCATATAACACATACTCAAGGAAAGACCACATGTTAGGCCACAAAGACAGCATCAATAAATTCAAGAGCATTGAAATCATCCCAAGTATCTTCTCAGACCACAGTGGAGTAAAGCTAACATTTAACAACAAACAGAAAATTATTAAAAGACACAGAATTTGGAAACTAAACAACATGCTCCTTAAGAACCACTGGGTCAGAGACTCACTCAAACAGGAAATTCAAATGTTCCTGGAAACTAATGAAAATGAAGACACAACCTATCAAAATATTTGGGACACAGCTAAAGCAGTACTGAGAGGGAAACTTATAGCCATACAATCACATATTAAACACCAAGAAGAAGCCCAAATGAACGACCTTACTGCACACCTCAAGGACTTAGAGGAAGAGGAACAAAGGAACCCTAAAGCAACCAGAAGGACAGAAATCACTAAAGTTCGAGCAGAAATAAACAACATCGAAAATAAAAGAACCATACAAAAGATCAATGAAGCCAAATGTTGGTTCTTCGAAAAATTAAATAAAATTGACAAACCCCTAGCCAGACTCACCAAACAAAAAAGAGAGAAGACTCAAATTAATAGAATTGTAAACGATAGAGGAGATATCACAACTGACACCACAGAAATCCAGAGAATCCTGCAAAACTTCTACAAAGAACTATATGCCACCAACCTAGAGAATCTGGAAGAAATGGAACAATTCCTAGAAACTTATGCACTTCCAAAACTGAACCAAGAAGAACTACAAAATCTAAATGCACCAATCACAGACAAAGAAATTGAAACTGTTATTAAGAATCTCCCCAACAACAAAAGTCCTGGACCAGATGGCTTCACAAACGAATTCTACAAAACTTTCAGGAAACAGTTAATACCCATACTTCTTAAGCTATTCCATAAGATTGAAGAAACAGGAATACTCCCTTCCACCTTTTATGAAGCCAACATCACCCTGATACCAAAAGCTGATAGGGACAGAACAAAAAAGGAAAACTACAGACCAATATCTCTGGTGAACATAGATGCCAAAATATTAAACAAGATCTTGGCCAACCGGATACAGCAACACATCAAAAAGATTGTTCATCATGACCAAGTGGGATTCATCCCAGGAATGCAAGGCTGGTTCAACATCCATAAGTCAATCAATGTCATTCACCACATCAATAAAAGCAAAGCCAAAAACCACATGATTATCTCAATAGATGCAGAGAAAGCCTTTGACAAAATCCAACACCCATTCATGCTCAAAACTCTACAAAAAATGGGAATAGATGGGAAATTCCTCAAGATAGTGGAGTCTATATATAGCAAACCTACAGCCAACATCATACTCAATGGACAGAAGCTGAAAGCATTCCCCCTCAGATCGGGGACAAGGCAGGGCTGTCCACTGTCACCGTTACTCTTCAACATAGTATTGGAAGTTCTTGCCATAGCAATCAGGCAAGAGAAAGAAATCAAAGGGATACAGATTGGAAGGGAAGAAGTCAAGCTCTCACTATTTGCAGATGATATGATAGTATACATAGAAAGACCTAAAGAATCCAGTAGAAAATTACTGGAAGTTATTAGGCAATATAGCAAGGTATCAGGCTACAAAATCAATGTACAAAAATCAGTGGCATTTCTTTATGCAAACACTAAATCTGAAGAAGAAGACATCCAGAAATCACTCCCATTTACTGTTTCAGCAAAATCAATCAAATACCTAGGAATAAAGTTGACCAAAGAAGTGAAAAACTTGTATGCTGAAAACTATGAGTCGCTACTCAAGGAAATAGAAACTGATACCAAGAAATGGAAAGATATCCCATGCTCATGGATTGGAAGAATAAATATCATCAAAATGAATATTCTCCCCAGAGCCATATACAAATTTAATGCAATACCCATCAAAGTTCCACCAAGCTTCTTTAAGAGAATAGAACAAACACTACAATCATTTATCTGGAACCTGAAAACACCTAGAATTGCCAAAACCATCTTAAGGAAAAGAAACAGAAATGGAGGCATCACACTCCCAGACCTTAAACTATATTATAAAGCCATCATCATCAAAACAGCATGGTACTGGAACAAAAATAGGCACACAGAGCAGTGGAACAGAATTGAAATCCCAGAAGTAAATCCCAACACCTATGGGCATCTAATCTTTGATAAGGGGGCCCAAAGGATTAAATGGAAAAAGGAGGCTCTCTTCAATAAATGGTGCTGGGAAAACTGGGTTGAAACATGCAGAAGAATGAAATTGAACCACTTTATCTCACCAGAAACAAAAATCAACTCCAAATGGATCAAAGACCTAGATGTCAGACCAGAAACAATCAAATACTTAGAGGAAAACATTGGTAAAACACTTTCCCACATACACCTCAAGGACATCTTTGATGAATCAAACCCAATTGCAAGGAAGCAAATTGGGTTTTGTTTCTGCTAAAGCAATTGCTTTAGCAGAAACAAACCAATGGGACTACATCAAATTGAAAAGCTTCTGCACATCCAAAGAAACTATTAAACAAACAGAGAGACCCCTCACAGAATGGGAGAAGATCTTCACATGCCAGACATCAGACAAGAAACTAATCACCAAAATATATAAAGAGCTCAGCAAACTTAGCCACAAAAAAGCAAATGACCCCATCCAAAAATGGGCAGAGGAAATGAACAAAACATTCACCACAGAGGAGATCCAAAAGGCTAACAAACATATGGAAAACTGCTCTAGGTCACTGATTGTCAGAGAAATGCAAATTAAGACAACACTAAGATACCACCTCACTCCTGTAAGAATGGCATACATCAAAAAGGACAGCTGCAACAAATGCTGGAGAGGATGTGGAGACAGAGGAACTCTTTTACATTGCTGGTGGGAATGTAAATTGGTACAGCCTCTGTGGAGAGCAGTCTGGAAAACTCTCAGAAGGCTAGACATGGACCTTCCATATGACCCAGTAATTCCTCTCCTGGGGTTATACCCCAAGGACTCCATAACACCCAACCAAAAAGAGGTGTGTACTCCTATGTTCATAGCAGCACAATTCATAATAGCTAAAACCTGGAAGCAACCCAGGTGCCCAACACCAGATGAGTGGCTGAGAAAGCTGTGCTATATATACACAATGGAATACTATGCAGCTATCAAGAACAATGAACCCACCTTCTCTGACCCATATTGGACAGAGCTAGAAGGAATTATGTTAAGTGAGCTAAGTCAGAAAGATAAAGATGAGTATGGGATGATCCCACTCATCAACAGAAGCTGACTAAGAAGATCTGAAAGGGAAACTAAAAGCAGGACCTGATCAAATTGTAAGTAGGGCACCAAAGTAAAAACCCTGTGGTGAGGGGTAGACATGTAGCTTCCTCTGCCAGTGGGGGGTGGGATTGGGCAGAAGGGATGGGTCACAGTCCTTTGGTGGTGGGAATGGTGTTTATGTACACTCCTAGCAAAATGTAGACATATAAATCAGTAGTTAATTAATATGAGAGGGGGAAATCAATTGTATGTCTCAAAGTTTCTCAAAAGACAAACTGAATCTTTTTAATATATAGGCTATGTATTTGATATGTGGACTCTCTCAAAAGCCTAGACCAAGTAGATTAGAAGCATCCAATAGCACAGCTATATACAAGATACTGGATACTGTACAGCAAACCATAACAAAAGGACTTTTCAAAGTTAACACAGTTAACAAATAATGTGATGATAATATTAACTATCAATTGTCTTTTTGAATCCTAAGAAAGCAGGAACCTCACATCTTCACTATAGAGCCTCTACTTCCCCCAGTCCTGGAACCCTTGGATAGGGCCCACTTTCCCGTATGCATCTCCCAATCCAAACCAAATAATATTGCATCCGCCAATCACAACCTAACCAAAGCAACGATTGCCACCTCAACATGCTTCACCTCAGAATGTATCCAGAGACTTCACGTGTGGAATGACAACCCTTCAGCTTCATTACTCGGGTGAGACCTTTCCTTTAATAGTACACTCTAATTTCATCTCAGGTAGTTCACTTTCTAACAAAGTCCCATAACCTAGATATACACCAGTTTCTGTGAGAGAGAGCTTATGTGCACACGTATCCATAAACTACTGCAAAATATATACCTGAAAGCAGGACTACACTAGAGTTTGCAGTGAGTACCTCCCTAACACTTCCTCTCCACTATTCCAAGCTTGGGATCCATGATTGCTCAACAAATTGTTTGGCTTCATATGTTAACTCTCTTTTCAATCACCAGGTTCCAGGTGCCACCAGGATGCTGGCTAGGCTTCCCTGGATTGAAGACCCCACCAATGTGTCCTGGAGCTCAGCTTCCCCAGAGACACACCTTACTAGGGAAAGAGAGAGGCAGACTGGGAGTATGGACCGACCAGTCAATGCCCATGTTCAGCGGGGAAGCAATTACAGAAGCCAGACCTTCTACCTTCTGCAACCCTCAAGGACCCTGGGCTCCCAGAGGGCTAGAGAATGGGAAAGCTATCATGGGAGGGGGTGGGTTATGGGGATTGGGTGGTGGGAATTGTGTGGAGTTGTACCCCTCCTACCTTATGTTTTTGTTCACTAATCCTTTCTTAAATAAAAAATTTAAAAAAAAAAAAAGAAAAGAAATGGGTATGGGGGCCAGGTGGTGGCACATCCCTTTAAGGGCACATTTTACTAGGTACAAGGACTGGGGTTCGAGGTCTTTTGCTCCCTCTGTCTATCTCCCTGTCCTCTCTTAATTTCTCACTATTCTATCTATAAAAACTAGAAAGAAAAAAATGACCCCACCAGGAGCAGTAGATTCCTAATGCTGGCACTGAGCCCCAGAAATAACCCTGGTGACAGGGAAGGGAAGGGAAGGGAAGGGAAGGGAAGGGAAGGGAAGGGAAGGGAAGGGAAGGGAAGGGAAGGGAAGGGAAGGGAAGGGAAGGGGAAGGGGAAGGGAGAGGAGGGGAGGGGAGGGGAGGGGAGAGGAGGGGGGGAGGGGAGGGGAGGGGAGGGGAGGGGAGGGGAGGGTGGGAGGGGAGGGGAAGGGAGGGTAAGGGAGAGGAGGGAAGGGAAAGGAAGGGAAGGGAAAGGAAGGGAAGGGAAAGGAAGGGAAGGGAAAGGAAGGGAAGGGGAGGGGAGGGGAGAGGGAGGGTATGGGAGGGGAGAGGAAGAGGAGGGGAGAGGGAGGGGAGGGGAAGGGAGGGAAGGGTGGCCCAGGGGATGGCATAGTGTCTAGAAATCTGTGCTCTGAGGAAAGAGGTCCTGAGTTTGAGTCCTAGCATCACATGTTCCGGAGTAATGCTCTATGTGTTCCCACTCTCCTCTTTCTCCTCTTGGAACTGTATTTGGCTGAGTACTTCTATGCCAGGCATGGGTTCTGTGTCAAATGATTTTATTTTGGTCCTGACCTTCTGACTGCCTAGCACAGTGTAGAGGCTCAACAAATAGTATTTAGGAAGCACCATTGATTTGTTGTGTTGTATACCAGTTCTCAAAATTGTCTGCATGTTGGAACCACCCATACTGAGAGCTCTCACCAAGACTGATGTGTATACTATAATGGGGAGGAGAAAACTCTATTCCATAATATAATACCTCAGGACTAAGGGAGATGGCATAGCAGTAACACACAGGATTTTGATAGTCAGAGTTGAAAAGTGTTCTAGTCAGAAAAAAAAAAAGGCAACATGGCATGTTGAATATATTTCCATGACTATCTATGCTTTATAAGCATAGGATAAAAGCATTTTCACTTGCAGCCAAGGAGGAGACACAATGGATAAAACAATAGACTCTCAAGCATGAGGTGTTGAGCTCAATGCCTGGCATCACACATGCCAGAGTGAAGTTCTGGTATATATATTATAGTTCTTTGGGACAAAATGGACAGAAGTTGAGGTGATTATGCTTAGTGAAATATATAAGGAGGTGAAAGACAACTACCAGATGTTTTCACTCAAATGATAGGAATATAGAAAACTGAAACACATTAACTTGTAAAAAAAATTGTTAAAGGGAGTCAAACTTGAAACTATCTTTAAGTTGTCATGAAAACTCTAGTGGTCATTGGTAAAGAAGTGTAGTGTATAACTATACCCTTGTAATCTTGTAAAAAAAAAAAAAAAGAACACTACTTAATCAGTTATTTTAAAAAAACAGCAAAAAATATTGACTCAAGTGATTCTCTGTTTTTATTTCTCTGCTTTTTTGTCATGTAAAGGTCATGGTAAAGAGATGTTTCTCCTGTCTGTCTGTCTTTGTCAGTTTAATTTTCTAAATTTTGGAGAGGCCAAAAGAGAGCTGGGTAAACCTTCTTCCTCTCCTATCCAAGAGTCTCTGAGTGACTGTGCCGGATTTGGCCTGGGCAGAGAGTCTTTTTTCCCACAACACCAGGAAGCCCTGGATGCAGCAAAGTTGGAGACAGCAGGGATTATCTATGTGCCTGGAAGGCAGCTATGACAGAAGCGGTGAGAATAACACAGAACCTCAGCTCTTCAGAGGCCAGGAAGTGTCATACCAGGTATAGTGCACACCATGCACAAGGACTTGGGTTCAAGCCTCCTGTCCCCACATGCAGAGGTCAAGTTTCAGGAGCAGTGAAATAGTGCTGCAGGTGTCTCTCTTTCTCTCTACTTCTATGACTTCTACTTCCTCCCCCAAAACCTCACCTACAAGAGGAAGTTGGTTTTTGTTATTGTTGAGATTTTTTGTTTGTTTGCCTCTAGGGTTATCATTGGGGTTTGGCACAGGCACTATAAATACACTGCTCTTGGCTGCCTTTCTTTTTTTTTTTCCATTTTATTGGATAGAACAAGAGAAATTGAGAGGGAGAAAGATAAATACATTCAGCCCTGCTTCACTGCTTGTGAAGTGACTCCCTTGCAGGTAGGGATTCTGGGGCTCAAACCCAGATGCGTGCAGGTAAACCAAAGGTATTGTGCAGGTATCCTTGTACTTCCTACTATGTGGGCTTAACAGGGTGCATGCGGCACAGCCCGGCCCCCAAGGAAGCTTCCTGAACAATAAAGTAGTGTTGCAGGAGTCTCTGGGACTCTTCTCTGTGTGGTCTACAGGTGGCACTAGGCTTGTTATGGAGAGGAGTTTTGAAGAAGTGGTATTATAGTATTATAGTTCCTAGAGTCCCGTAAACAGAGGCCTAGTTAGGGAGAAAATAGGAGGATCCCAGGCTGCTTTGCTTCCCAGACTGTTTCCTGAAAGTGGAACTCTGCTGTGAAGTGAGTCTTTCCTGACTTCAGGATAATCTGACCTCAATCACCAGAGTCTCTATCGCTGTGGGACACCTAGAATTTGGTTAGTCCTAAAGGTATTGTCTGGGGAGATGGTGTCAGAGTTGGGAATAGGACTAGGAAAGCTATATCAGGGAAGAAAGTAGCTGCCAAATACAGGAATAGTTTATAAATATTGTTAACTGTACAATACGTTTGGTATACCTGAATATTAACTGTTGGGCTCATGCAAAAATTTGTAAAGTTATGAGTCCCTTGGAATATACCTAAATTAGACCTACTAACATTTTCCAAAATGGACACCCCACATGTCATCTGCTATATTCTTACCTTTAGGCTCCTGATTATTATACAACTTATTCTGCTTTATATATTAGTGCTTTTTCAGCCACCAAGTTGCAGATGCTACCATGATGCCAACCTGACTTCTCCTTCTCTGGGCAGAACAATGTCACTGATGTGTCCCAGAACAAAACCTCCCCAGAGCCTTTCCCCACTAAGGAAAGATAGAAACAGGATGGGATATGGATAAACCTGCCAATACCAATGTTCAGTGGAGAAGCAACTACAGAATCCAGACCTTTCAACTTCTCCACCCAATAGTGATCCTGGGTCCATGCTCCCAGAGGGATAAAGAATAGGTAAACTTTCAAGGGAGAGGGTGGGATATGGAGTTCTAGTGGTGGGAATTGTGTGAAACTGTACCCCTCTTGTTCTATCATCTTGTTTATATTTTCATTTTATAAATAAATTTAAAAAAATAATTTGGTTAGTCCAACTGCTTCCATAAAAGTACAAGAAGCAGTTCCCTGAGTCCACCAAATGATTCCCTGGATTTTATTTAGGGGGCTGAGGCTTCCATGCTCTAAAAAGCAGTCCTGAGCTGCATTTGATCAAGACAGACAGTGAGTGAGTGACTTCAAGGGGCCTTTCAAATCCAAATGTAGATTTGAAGCAATTGCAGTTATGATAGCCAATATCAACCCAGTGCCACACTTCTTTTTTTTAATGAGGTATTAATGTTTTACATTCAACAGTAAGTACAATAGTTTGTATCTGCACAACATTTCCCAGTTTTCTACATAACACTACAACCCCCACTAGGTCCATTACCATCCTTATCCAGTACCTGTATTCTCCCCTCCTCCACCCCAGAGTCTTTTATTTGCTGCAATAAACCAACTCCAGTTCAGGTTCTACTTGTGTTTTCTCTTCTGATCTTCTTTTTCAGCTTCTGCCTGAGAACATCCCAAATTCATCCTTCTGTATCTGACTTATTTCACTTAACATAATTTCTTCAAGATCTGTCCATGATAAACTGAAAATGGTAAAGTCAACATTTTTAATAGCTGTGTAGTATTCCATTGTGTATATAGACCACAACTTGCTCAGCCACTCATCTGTTGTTGGATACCTGGTTGCTTCTAGGTTTTGGCTATTACAAATTGTGCTGCTATGCACATAGGAATACAAATCTTTTTGTATGGGTATCTTGAGTTCCTTAGGATATATCTCAAGGAAAGGAATTGCGACAAATGTCTTCACCACAAAATGAGACTAGAGCAGTGGTTCTCAAAGTACGTTTCACTCCCATGGCAGTGTGGTGAAGCCCTACCTCCAAATGTGACTAAATTTGGATCTTGACCTCAGCACAGCACCCCCTTTGGAAGGCCCCTTAGAACTTACAAATTCTCTGGCTTCCCCCTCTGAATCAGAATTCTGTGTCAGGAAGGTATGGTGGCATGGAGGGTGAGGGTCATGAGAACTCTGAAGTCCAAGTGAAAGGAGTCCTCTGTTGAAATTTGAGAACCACTGGATTTAAATCTTAATATGCTACACACCAATAATTGATTTGCGGTCTTGATGCCATGGCCTTGCCCCTCCTTGTTGTATAGCTGGCTTTAAAAAGCCAGCTTTTTACCACAGGCTGATTCTCAGGGGAGGGGCACTGCATTTGACTGAATTTGACTGAGTCTACTAGCACTCCGATGTCAAACATAAATGCTTTTTTAGATTACCGAATGTATTTAGAATCATATCTAGCATGGATTATTGACAGATGACTCCATTTTGCTACAGAAAGGGGCAAGGCTCCGCTAGGGAAAGATAGAAACAGGCTGAGGGTATGGATTCACCTGTCAAAGTCCATGTTCAGCAGAGAAGCAATCATAGAAGCTAGGAATCCCACCTTCTGCACCCCATAAAGATCTTTGGTTCATACGCCCAGAGTATCTATAAAGAATAGGGAAACTTCCAAAGGAGGGTATGGGATATGGAACTCTGTTGATGAGAATTGTATGGAATTGTACCCCTCATATCCCACAATCTTGTCAATCAGTATTACATCACCAAAAGAAAGAAAGAAAGGAAGGAAGGAAGGAAGGAAGGAAGGAAGGAAGGAAGGAAGGAAGGAAGGAAGGTAGAGGCAGGGCAAGGGAACAAAGATCAATTGGGTGAGAAAAAAATGGTATCGTAAGTCTCCTGAACAGTCAACTCCATGGACTTCTTTTAAATAGAGGTGTGATATACTACTTACCTGTGGCCTCTTAGTCTTCATAAAACATGTACTTCTATGAATAAGATCTGAATATTTTCAGGAAATGGTCTTTTATTCAACTAACTATACATTCTCTGTTTGCTTTTTACTTTTTATTTTTAATTTTATTTATTTATTATTGGATAGAGAGAAACTGAGAGGGGAAGGGGAGATAGAGAGGGAGAGAGACAGAAAGACACCTGCAGCCCTACCTCACCACTAGTGAGGCTTTCCTGTGCAGGGGGGTTGAACCTGGGTCCTTTCATAATGTAGTGTGTACACTTAACCAGGTGCACCACTGCCTCACTGCCTGGCCCAAAACCTATCTTTTTATCACCCTTTTTATTTTTTTTAACCATCCAGGACATACCATCATAAAACTCATTTCATACGAAGGAAAAATAAATAAAAACAGAAGAGAAAAATTAAAACAAAACAGAAAAACCTCACAAAGTTCATTTTAATTAATTCTTTGATTTTTTTTTCACTCTGCAGCACTGGAAGATGCACTGTTGTCTCTGACAAAGTACATCAAACTGAATTATCAGAATGTGAGCTGTGGTTCTTATACTACAGGAAGCTGATCGCATAACAGCAGATATGTCAAGATGATGACTTCAGTTGTGGAAACTCACTCAAAGAACTTAAATTTATCTTCACATTTGATGAAGTAATGTTTTTGTTTTTAAAATTTATTGTTATTATTTTATTGCTACTAGATTTAGCCCTAAATCTCAATGTTTACACGACAAATCTACCCCTCTGGTGGCTTTTTAAACCTCTCCTTTTTTTTCTTAAGAGGACAGAGAGATATTGATCGGAAAGTGATAGAAAGAGAGAAAAAGAGACACCCACAGCACTACTTTACCACTCGTTGAGCATCCCCCCTGCAGGTGGAGACCAGGAGCTTGAACAAGAGTCCTTGTGCATGGTAGCACATGCCCTTTGATTCTGGATCCCTGGGGGATGTATTTGGTTTTCATAATTTATTTTCATTACTGATTTCATAGTAGCTCATATGACTTCAGGGGGTGTTCCACACCACATGTATATGGGTTTTACCATTTTGAATTTAAATGAGATTGTGAGCTATGGTCTGACCTGAAATGCTTCTTTTAACAATAGAATGGTGGTCCTGTCCAGAAGATCCCACTTAAGGAAAGGAGACAGGTCTTCTTAAGCCAGGAGAATAAAGTTTACAAGACCTTTGAAATATGCTAGTGCTTTGCACTATGGGTAATGATAATGATTTAAGGACATTCTGAAGGTTTTAAATGTGTACACATTATCTTTTTATAAGACTGAACTTTAGTAAATGGAAACAGAAGAAAAGTGTACTTGTTAGGCTGCCCTGTCCTATAAGTCAGTACTGCCTTTTTTTAAATTGTCTTTATTTGTTTGATAGAGACAGTCAGAAATTGAGAGGGGAAAGGAGATAGGGAGAGAGAAAGAGAGACACCTACAGCCCTGCTTCACCACTTGCAATGCTTTACCCTTGCAGGTGGGTACTCAAACCTGGGTCCTTGTGCATTTTAACATGTGTACTCCACCAGGTGTGTTATCACCCAATGTTGCTTTTTGAACAACTGATTGTTATCAAGTTGAGGCTCATGAAATTAACAAGATGAGCAGTAAATTAAACTGAGACCCAGGCGAGAACATAATAGTTCTACAAAAGTGTTTTTTATCTTTATTTATTTGATAGATAGTCAGAAATTGAGAAGAAGGGGGAGATAGAGAAGGAGACAGAGAGACACCTGCAGCACTGCTTCACCACTTATGAGGATTTCCCCCTGCAGGTTTTAGTGTTCAATGAGAAAGACTTTCAATCAAGACTATATATCCTGCTAGACTGTCACTCGGACTAGATGGAGGCATAAAAAACTTCTGAGACAAGCAGCAATTGAAGGAATCAACTATCATCAAGTCTGCCCTGAAAGAAATTCTGAAAGGTCTCCTATAAACAGTCAGACCAATGTAAATATGCCATCTGTCAGAACACTCTAAAAATCTACAATAATGACATTAAAATTTTATCAATCTATGATATCAATAAATGTCAATGGCCTGAATTCACTTATTAAAAGGCACAGAGTAGGAAGATGGATCAGAATTATTGGTGTGTAGCACATTAAGATTTAAATCCAGTGGTTCTCAAATTTCAACAGAGGACTCCTTTCACTTGGACTTCAGAGTTCTCATGACCCTCACCTTCCACACCACCATACCTTCCTCACACAGAATTCTGATTCAGAGGGGGAAGCCAGAGAATTTGTAAGTTCCAAGGGGACTTCCAAAGGGGGTGCTATGCTAAGGTCAAGAGCCAAATTTAGTCACATTTGGAAGTAGGGTGTCACCACACTGATATGGGAGTGAAACATACTTTGAGAACCACTGCTCTAGTCTCATTTTGTGGTGAAGACACTTGCTCTGAACTCCAGAGTAAGAGGACAGAGCCCTCCTGACTTGTTTAGAGAAAGCTTTCAAATGTATGCTTTACATTGGGTAGTTCTCCCCCGCCAAGAGAATTGGATCAGTCCAGTTAGTTTCGCGGGCCTGCTTGGCCCCGCCCCGAAGGAACCCCGCCAGAGTTCCAGGGAGAGGGTTCCTGAGAGACAGAGTTCCAGAGTTCGGAAGTTCTAGAGTTCGGGGTTGGAGAGTTTCAGAGTTCGAGAGTAAGAGAGGGTTCCTGAGTTCAAGAGTTCCAGAGTTGCAGAGTAAGAGAGAGTGCTTGCACTGCCGCAAAGAGACAGCAGAGTTCTGTTTGGTGATTAGTTTGGTTTAGTTTATGAATCGTTGTTCCTGAATAAAGAAATACAGCTTCCCTGCCCAGCCGTTGTCTCCGCGTCTCTGTTACCCACCCGTGAAGCTAGCCCGCCCAGCTAGAGCCTCCGAATTTTAACAACAGGTCAAGAGCCAAATTTAGTCACATTTGGAAGTAGGGTGTCACCACACTGATATGGGAGTGAAACATACTTTGAGAACCACTGCTCTAGTCTCATTTTGTGGTGAAGACACTTGCTCTGAACTTCAGAGTAAGAGGATAGAGCCCTCCTGACTTGTTTAGAGAAAGCTTTCAAATTAATCCATGAAAAACTGTCATTACTAGCCACAAACATGCTGCACCCCCCCAACTCACCTAGAACTCATAGATCTTTGTGGTGTTGTTGTTTATTTGTTTTTTCCTAGAGCGTTATCACTATGGCTTAGTGCCTACACTAAAAATCCATTGCTCCTGGTGGACATTTTTTTCATCTTATTGGATGAGACAGAAAGAAATTGGGAGGGGAGCAGAAGACAGACAGAGAGAGAGAGAGAGAGACCTGCAGACCTGCTTCACCACTTGTGAAGCTTCCCGCCTGCAGGTGGGGAACTGGGGACTTGAACTTAGTACTATGTGTGTTTGACAGAGTCCTCCAGTAACTGACCCCCAAACTCACAGATCTTTAAACCCATCCCCTGAGCAAGTTGAATTTCTGTATTGCTGATCATCCCAACCAGATAAGAAAATCAATGCAAGATATTATCCCCCCCTTTTTTTTTCTTTTGTCATGTCAGACTCTTCAGAATCCAGAAAGACTTTTTTTTTTTTTCAGATAGGGACAAAAGAGCAGAGAGATAAAGAGAGAGACGAGGAAAGAAAACAAAGCACTGAAATTGTCTTCAATGCAGTGAGAAGCCATACTCCAACCTGGGCTGTACATGTGGCAAAACAGAGTACTATCCAAGTGAGTTATTTGGCAGACCCAAGATTTCTTTTTTCAAGAAAGGAAAAGGAGGGGTGGGCCAGGAGGTGACACACCTGGTTAAGCACTCACATTACAATACACAAGGACCTAGGTTCTATCCCTTTGTGCAGGAGGGAAAGCTTCACAAGTGGTAACACAGGACTGTGAGTGTCTCTGTCTCTTTCCCTCTCCCCTTTCAATTTCTGTCTCTATCCAATAATAAATAAATTAATTTTTTTAAAAAGAAAGGGAAATTAAAAAATACCCTCCATGACTATAGGAATAAATGGTTAAGGTAACTTTCCTTTCTATAAATAGCTAGTATTTCCTGACGAGAGAGAGAGAAAGAGAGAGAGAGAGAGAGAGAGAGAGAACAAGGATGCTGTGGATCACAAAAGCCACCTACAATTCATCAGTAGGTAAAAAGAAGGATTTGGGAGCATGGATGTTGAGAAACAAGAGAGAAGGAGAGAACAAGGAGAAAGAATGAAAATCGAAGCCAAGTCATCTAGAAAAACAGTGCTTTGGGCAACTGTCACTCTAAAGTATTGATAGCTTAATCAGCTGATTTAGGGGATTGACTAGTGCTAGTGAGGGTCTAAATGTGATTCTGTGGCCCGCAGTTCCGTCGAAGTCAACCAGATCCCCTCTCAGAAAGAGCATCCTGTGAAGGTGGCACCCTAAATCCTGCATTTCTACCCCCTACCCCCATACCACTCCAGCAGATTATTCGAAGAGAAAAAGAGCTTTATTAAAATTCAAAGAGAAAGCCACGCACAGAGCTGATTTCAAAAGCACCGTGCATTTATTGAACAAACACTGCTAAAGACATTTCAGCAAACTGTGTGTTTAAAAAGTAATAAATAGCTATTGTGCTTACTTCATAAACTTGTCAGGCTGTCTTCATTTTATTTTCCTGAACAAACTGAATTTCTGTACTGCTCATCCCTAGCCAGTTAATAAATACATCACCCTAAAAAGTGCTGTGGTATTAAATTTACAGCAGATAAAATATGGATGAAGTTGCTGGGCTTCAGGTACGTCAAGTGTGATTTAATATCTCACACTCCCCTCACGAGGAGTAAAAGATTACTTGGCTGCTCCCACTGCCAGAGAGAGACCTTTGCCCGGAGTAACAGCCATTCAGCAAATAGCGCCAAATGAAGATAGAGAATAACATATAGATTTGCCATAAGAAAAAAAATTGATCGAAATCCGTATATAAAAACCTGCTGATCAGCTCTCTGGGGAGGGCAAAACAAAAGCAGGAAAAAACAATGCATCAGACTCTTTAGAATGTAATTGCAGAGACTTTTGGTAGAAAGTAAAAGGTTTTGTTAATGTCTCCTTTCTTAAATAAATAAATAAATAAATAAAAGAAAGTAAAAGCAGGGGTGTGGGAAGGGAAGGTTACCATATTACTATTATTCTTGGCCTTTTCTATTATTGGAATCAAATTTTCTTTTTTTTTTTTTTTAATTTTTTATTTAAGAAAGGATTGGTGAACAAAAGCATAAGGTAGGAGGGGTACAACTCCACACAATTCCCAACACCCAATCCCCATAACCCACCCCCTCCCCTGATAGCTTTCCCATTCTCTATCCCTCTGGGAGCATGGACCCAGGGTCGTTGAGGGATGCAGAAGGTAGAAGGTCTGGCTTCTGTAATTGCTTCCCCGCTGAACATGGGCGTTGACTGGTCGGTCCATACCCCCAGTCTGCCTCTCTCTTTCCCTAGTAGGGTGTGACTCTGGGGAAGCTGAGCTCCAGGACACATTGGTGGGGTCTTCAATCCAGGGAAGCCTAGCCAGCATCCTGGTGGCATCTGGAACCTGGTGATTGAAAACAGAGTTAACATATGAAGCCAAACAATTTGTTGAGCAATCATGGATCCCAAGCTTGGAATAGTGGAGAGGAAGTGTTAGGGAGGTACTCACTGCAAACTCTAGTGTAGTCCTGCTTTCAGGTATATATTTTGCAGTAGTTTATGGATACGTGTGCACATAAGCTCTCTCTCACAGAAACTGGTGTATATCTAGGTTATGGGACTTTGTTAGAAAGTGAACTACCTGAGATGAAATTAGAGTGTACTATTAAAGGAAAGGTCTCACCCGAGTAATGAAGCTGAAGGGTTGTCATTCCACACGTGAAGTCTCTGGATACATTCTGAGGTGAAGCATGTTGAGGTAGCAATCGTTGCTTTGGTTAGGTTGTGATCGGCAGATGCAATGTTATTTGGTTTGGATTGGGAGATGCATACGGGAAAGTGGGCCCTATCCAAGGGTTCCAGGACTGGGGGAAGTAGGGGCTCTATAGTGAAGATGTGAGGTTCCTGCTGTCTTAGGGTTCAAAAAGACACTCAATAGTTAATATTATCATCACATTATTTGTTAATTGGGTTAACTTTGAAAAGTCCCTTTGTTATGGTTTGCTGGACAGTACCCAGTATCTTGTATATAGCTGTGCTATTGGAAGCTTCTAATCTACTTGGTCTAGGCTTTTGAGAGAGTCCACATATCAAATACATAGCCTATATATTAAAAAGATTCAGTTTGTCTTTTGAGAAACTTTGAGACATACAATTGATTTCCCCCTCTCATATTAATTAGCTACTGATTTATATGTCTACATTTTGCTAGGAGTGTACATAAACACCATTCCCACCACCAAAGGACTGTGACCCATCCCTCCCGCCCACTCCCACCCCCCACTGGCCCAGGAAGCTACATGCCTACCCCTCACCACTGGGTTTTTACTTTGGTGCCCTACTTACAATTTGATCAGGTCCTGCTTTTAGTTTCCCTTTCAGATCTTCTTAGTCAGCTTCTATTGATGAGTGGGATCATCCCATACTCATCTTTATCTTTCTGACTTAGTTCACTTAACATAATTCCTTCTAGCTCTGTCCAAGATGGGTCAGAGAAGGTGGGTTCATTGTTCTTGATAGCTGCATAGTATTCCATTGTGTATATATACCACAGCTTTCTCAGCCACTCATCTGTTGTTGGGCACCTGGGTTGCTTCCAGGTTTTAGCTATTATGAATTGTGCTGCTATGAACATAGGAGTACACACCTCTTTTTGGTTGGGTGTTATGGAATCCTTGGGGTATAACCCCAGGAGACTTTTGAAAATATTTTTCCTAATTTCATTTTTCTTTTTTTATATTTATTTATTTATCCCCTTTTGTTGCCCTTGTTTTATTGTTGTAGTTATTGTCGTTGATATTGTTGTTGTCATTGTTTTGCCCTCCTCTCTGGGGAGGGCAAAACAAAAGCAGGAAAAAACAATGCGTCAGACTCTTTAGAATGTAATTGCAGAGACTTTTGGTAGAAAGTAAAAGGTTTTGTTAATGTCTCCTTTCTTAAATAAATAAATAAATAAATAAATAAATAAATAAAAGAAAGTAAAAGCAGGGGTGTGGGAAGGGAAGGTTACCATATTACTATTATTCTTGGCCTTTTCTATTATTGGAATCAAATTTTCTTAGAAGAAAATGCTCTTTGTATTTGTGACAGGTATGTTCTCTCTGTAAGAACCATGAGGCTTTTGTTTTGTTTTGTTTTGTTTTTAGCATTTCAAAAATCAATGAGATCTTAAAGAGGAAGGCATTGTTCCCCAAAGGGAATTTTCTCAACAATCTGATTTAATTATATCTTACATTTAAACCACTGTCTAAATGACACACACACACACACACACACACACCAAGAAATATTTATTGACATAGAAAATCTATTCATACAATTACTATTTTGTCATCCAGAAAAGACTGGTGACTAAGAGAGTTCTCTGTACTTCTAAGGATAGAAAAGCAGTGAGCTTTAAAACAAGAGTCAGAAAGAAGCAAATTGCCACTGAGCTATTTTTATTTCAGATCTATCAAAGTAGAGCTGGTAGCTGCCACGTATAAATCTTCAAGGTGAGAACTGCTAAGGGTCTTCCTCTAAAGGCTGCTGTGAAAAAAATAAAATAAAATAAACTTGGGTAATTAAAATGACTTTTCCCTTTTATAAGGGAAGGGCAGTGAGTAGCCCAGTATCCCCAGGCTTACTGCTACCCCCTCTATGCCCAGCCTTTCCCAACTTTAAAAGGGGGAGGGGGCCCTCCAGCTCTGGGCCTCTGCAAATAAATGCTTTTGTGGCCTCCAGGGCAAATACAACTTCTCCCTGCTTTGAGGCTTTGTTTTGTTTGTTTGTTTGCTTTCCACTAGGTACCTATTTGTGTGCTCCAGGGTAGTTGGTTTTACCAGCCAGAGGGGGGATGGGGCAAGGCTGTTTTTTTTGTTTTGTTTTTTTCCCAACTTTCTTCCATGGTGAATGGTAAAGCCTTGGCAATAGGACAAGGTTATGATTCTTAAGCTCCGCTTCCCCAGAGTCCTTCCCCACTAGGGAGAGAGAGAGACAGGCTGGGAGTATGGAATGACCTGTCAATGCCCATGTTCAGCAGGGAAACAATTACAGAAGCCAGACCTTCCACCCTCTGCAACCCTCAATGACCCTGGATCCATACTCCCAGAGAGATAGAGAATGGGAAAGCTATCAGAGGAGGGGAGGGGATAAGGAGATCTGGTGGTGGGAATTGTGTGGAGTTGTACCCGTTATCCTATGGTTTTGTCAATGTTTCCTTTTTATAAATAAAAAATTTTTTAAAAAAACTATAGGAGGTGTGAGAAAAATGCCCAAAACAGGTTAGAGAAGGGAGGGATTGTATATTGCTGTTTAGGGAGATAGTGTGGTCTGTGTATGTGTGTGTGTGTGTGTGCATGTGTGTACATTCATATTTAGAAGAAAAGCAGTTCTAGAAATTAAACCTTTCTCTCTCTCTCTCTCTCTCTCTCTCTCTCTCTCTCTCTTTCTCCTTCAGGGTTATTGCTGGGGTTCGGTGCCTGCACTACCAATCCGCTGCTCCTGCGGCCATTTTTTCCATCTTATTGGATAGGACAGAGAAAAATTGAGAGAGGAGGAGAAGATAGACACCTGCAGACCTGCTTCACCAATTGTGGAGCTTTCTGCCTACAAGTGGGGTGCTAGGAGCTTGAACCAGGATCCTTGCAGGGTCCTTGTACTTTGTATGTGCGCTTAACCCGGTGTGCCACCACTAAGCTACCTAAATGTCTACTTAAATGAATATTTAAGCAGACTTCCATCCATCCTTCCTAAATTTTCCCAAATGGTTTCAGAGCTTGTTGAGGCTCTGTACCTCTATACTTCCTTTTTCCTTTTTCTTTTTCTTTGTCTTTTTTTTTCCTTTTTCTTTCTTTCCTGCTTTTTTAGAAATCTCTGGGACTTTGTTGTTCTTGGTCAACCTTTCTCAAAGCAAGAGAGAGTGAGACCACAGCATGAAAGTTTCCCTCAGTCCCGTAGTACTTCCATGTGGTGGTGTACTGGAGGCTGAAAACTGGCAAAGCAGACCCCTTCCAGAGTGAGCTAGTCCTCTGACCCCATCTTGACACTTTGGAAAGACACGTTTGTCCCTGCTTGGATTGTAACTTGAATTGGCCAAGACTAGGCACTATGTACCATCTCTTGTGTGACAGATATGCCAGCTGCGAGGCTCCACTAGCCATCCTACTTGCTTGGGATCAGCTGCATGGGAGGAGCTGGGACTAGTTAGTCCCTTTGTGTCAGTAGGGAGGGTTGATGGGTGTAGTGGGGCTGTGGTGAAGGGGGAAAAGAGAGGAGAGGAGAGGAGAGGAGAGGAGAGGAGAGGAGAGGAGAGGAGAGGAGAGGAGAGGAGAGGAGAGGAGAGGAGAGGAGAGGAGGGGAGGGGAGGGGAGGGGAGGGGAGGGGAGGGGAGGGGAGGGGAGGGGAGGGGAGGGGAGGGGAGGGGAGTAGGGGAAGGAGGGGAGGGGAGGGGAGGGGAGTAGGGGAAGGAGGGGAGGGGAGTAGGGGGAAAGGAGAGAAGGGAGGGGAGGGGAAGGGGAAGGGAGGGGAGGGGAGGAGAGAGGAGAGGAGAGGAGAGGAGAGGAGAGGAGAGGAGAGGAGAGGAGAGGAGAGGAGAGGAGAGGAGAGGAGAGGAGAGGAGAGGAGAGGAGAGGGGAGGGGAGGGGAGGGGAGGGGAGGGGAGTAGGGGAAGGAGGGGAGGGGAGTAGGGGGAGAGGAGAGAAGAGGAGAGAAGGGAGGGGAGGGGGAGGGGAAGGGAGGGGAGGGGAGGGGAGAGGAGTGGAGAGGAGAGGAGAGGAGAGGAGAGGAGAGGAGAGGAGAGGAGAGGAGAGGAGAGGAGAGGAGAGGAGAGGAGAGGAGAGGAGAGGAGAGGAGAGATGATGACAGAGAAGAAAGGAAAAGAGGGACTAACTATTCTTTTGATTCCTTTGGTTTTTAAGTGCAAACTGTGAACTTAGAACAAAAGATGATGGAGAAGTCACTCTGCATTGGGTGAGGACAGTTCTAATGATACAGTTTCTGTTTTAGCACTAAACCCATGAATGTTTCCTTGTGGGTCCAAGTATGTGTTTCATGATCTTTGTTTTAGGAATATTACAGGTTCACAGGCCAGACAGAAAAGGATTTAAGTCAACAGCTGAAAAGGAAACAATAACCCAATTTTTTTAACATCCAAATATTTTTCAAAGGCTCATTTCCTTTACTCATATCACTGTTGGCTTTTTTGTTCTTCATTTTTTCTCCCCGTTCCCAGTTACAGGTTATCCTGAAATTTGTTTTTCTATATGGAATATGCTTCTTTTAAAAAACTGCTGGAGGCTGAGAGAGACAGCATAATGTTTTGCAAAAAGACTTTCATACCTGAAGCTAGGAAGCCCTAGATTCAATCCCCCATATCACCATAAGCCAGAGCTGAGGAGTGCTCTAGTAAAAATAAAATTAAATAAAACAAAAGTTACTGGAAGGTGGCACAGTGGAGAAACTCCTGGTACTCACTTCTCTTTCTCTTTCTCTCTCTCCCTCATTCACAATCTCTCATTAATAAATAATTTTTAAAAAACTACTGGAAAATGATGTTTCCAATGTAATGGAAAGACCATAATAGGTGCCCAAGAGATAGGAAAGGAAGTCTCTTCCATCAAATGGAGAAAATAAAAGAAGAAACTTGTATTTCCATTGAATGAATGTTGAAAACAGTTTCTATATTAGCAAGGTTGGCTTGGATTCTGGACTGTACTTGAAAACCTAGCTATCACAGCAATAAACTTGACTAACTGGAAATGATCCTATGGTTATTCATTAGCATTTCAAAACAACTAGTAAGTGACTATTTATTTTCTATTATTATTTTTATATAAAAGCTAGCAATGACATTAATTATCCCATTTATGAATACTGGAAGTGGCTGTTTACGTGCCACAAATGGATAGTACAGTCAGTACCCCTGTGCATAATGGCGTATTTACTTTCAAAAGGCCACAGTGGAGAGGTCTGCCCTTTTCTCTTGACAAAGCAGGTTACAGGTGCCACTCTAAACCTTACAACTCCAGCTGCCACCAGCATCTCCTTTTGTTTCTGCCTTCCCTTTCCTGGAAAGTACCCACTTGACATCAAAATGTAACCTCTAAGAGATGGTTCTAGCGCTCATCTAATGCAACAACTAGCCAGACTGTTGCAGACTTTCCAGCAAATTAAATTGCAACCAATAGCTTTTTTTTTTTATTGTTGTCACTGTGTGTGTTTGTTTGCCAGTAGGGTTATCAATGGGGCTTGGTACGTGTGCAAAGTTGCCAATCCAGGTGCCCCCCTTTTTTTAATCTTTCCTTTAGATAGAGGGTGAGGAACAGAAGCAGAGATTGAAAGGGAGACAAAGACAGAAATAGAGACATCACAGAAAGGCTCTACCATGATGAAGCTCCCCCTTCTAAAGGCACTCTGATACAGTGGAGCCAGTTCAAATTCCAGTCTTTTGGCATGATAACTAACGTGTGCACTCTACTGGGTGAGCCAAATGCTAGCCTTAAGTAATTCACCTGTATTCTAGCTCAACTTATATTTTAAAATTCAAATTAAAACCCAGATCACCAATTTCAATTGGTGTAACCCAGAATGTTCCCACTCAAACAACAGAATGTGAGTTTAGACCCACAGGGATATAAAGGTTACATAGGCTCCTATGCTGAATATGGGTCCCAGATCAAATAGATGCAGTTCATAGTCCACAATATTTATACACCTTTCCCATATTTGGGAGTTACTCTCTTTCCTGATGCAGCTTTCTAGCCCTTTTTTCAGCCATGACATCATCTTTTCAGACAATAACCTGGGTCCACCTGCATATCAGATGTAAAGCTCAGGCAAAAACTCTTCAGTCATGGGCCCTTTAGAATATACCTAAAATAGACCTACTAGCTATTTCCAAAACAAAGACCCCAAATCTCATCTGCAATATTCCAGCCTTTCGGTTCATTATTAGTCAATTTCTTTGGCTTTATATTCCAGATGCCACCATGATGCCAACCTGACTTTCCTGGGCAGACGACTCCACCAATGTGTCCTGGAGAGACCTGCTTCTCCAGAGCCCTGCCCCACTAGGGAAAGAAAGAGACAGGCTGGGAGTATGGATTGACCTGTCAACACCCACATTCAGTGAGGAAGTAATTACAGAAGCCAGACCTTCCGCCTTCTGTACCCCATAATGACCCTAGGTCCATACTCCGAGAGGGTTGAGAGGGTTAAAGAATTAGGAAATCTATCAGGGGAGGGGATGGGATAGGGAGTTCTGATGGTGGGAATTGTGTGGGATTGTACACCTCTTATTCTATGGTCTTGTGAGTGTTCCCATGTTATTACAAAAAAAAAAACCAGGTTCCACATTTGTATATTTTTCAATTGACTTCATTTTATTTTGTAATATATGTTTGTTTCATAAGAGAAGTGAAAGAGAATGAGAGAGGGAGAGAGACCAGAGTATCATTCAAAGCACACGCAGTGCTAGGGGTCAAACTTGGCCTCATACTTGCAAATACAGTACCTTGCATGCTATGTCACCTCACAGGCCACAATATTAATTATTTTAACCTATTTTATATTCTCTATAATGTTTCTTTAATACTGTTTTTGAATTTGTTTCCTAAATCAAAGAATGTCACTGAACATAATTTGGAGATTATAAACCATGACTGGATTAGAAATATAGCCCACTAAATAATGATAAAGGTTATAATGTGCTCTGTTCTCTCTTTCTCTCCACCTCTCTGACAAAAATAAATAAATAAATAAATCCTTAGTAAAATAAGATAGGTTAGTATATAGACCTACAAGTATTCCACTATAGTTTATGAAGCTTCTGTAGCTCTGGTTATGTATTATTTATTTCCTTTTTAATATTTTATTTATTTCTTAATGACAATGATAGGAGGAGAGAGAGAATGAATCAGAATCACATCACACCAGTCCATGTGCTGCCTGGGGTTGAACTCAGAACCTCATGCTGTAGAGTTCAGTGCTTTCTCCATTGCGCCACCTCCCATATTGTTTATTTCAAATAGTTAGTTATTGAATTTATTTTTTTAATTCTGTTTTCATCTTCTGACTTCCTCTCTAACTTATTTGTAAATTCTTGCCATTTTTAACACAAGATGACACTTACATAAAGTCATCAAAACTGTATTTTCCTCTGATTACAATTTTTATTATGTCATGTAAGAATCAGTCTGTATGTAATAATATTGTTATCACTTTTAAGACACTATATGTCAAATTTTTCTTTATTGCTCTGAAGCTTTTAAGAAATGAAAGATGATAGTTTTTATAGTTTCATTTCTAATTACAATTTTCTTGCACTGTCAGTGATTATTAGTTATAATTGCTGATCTATAAGGATAGTTATATCTTTTGAAAATTTTTTTTAAATTTTTTATTTAAGAAAGGATTAATGAACAAAACCATAAGGTAGGAGGGGTACAACTCCACACAATTCCGACCACCCAATCTCCATAACCCACCCCCTCCCATGATAACTTTCCCATTCTCTAGCCCTCTAGGAGCATGGACCCAGGGTCATTGAGGGTTGCAGAAGGTAGAAGGTCTGGCTTCTGTGATTGCTTCCCCGCTGAACATGGGCATTGACTGGTCGGTCCATACTCCCAGTCTGCCTCTCTCTTTCCCTAGTAGGGTGTGTCTCTGGGGAAGCTGAGCTCCAGGACATATTGGTGGGGTCTTCAATCCAGGGAAGCCTGGCCAGCATCCTGGTGGCATCTGGAACCTGGTGATTGAAAAGAGAGTTAACGGAGGGAGGGGGAAGATGGCGGACTGAGAAGCTGCTAACAGCGAGTGCTCTGATTACATCGTCTCGCAATGGTAGGATTTTCTGCCTTTAGCAGGCCAGTCAATAATGGGTGACACCAAAGAGGTGATTATAATTTAATTTGGGTTAAGAATTAGAGTAAAGGTGACACGGACTAGCGGGGCTCCAGATTTCCCAGGGAGGCGCCGGGCAAGGTGAGTGCGCCGGGCATTGTCCTCCGCCCTGGAAGGCGGATCCTCCGCCAGCCGGTTGCAGAGCGCTGCTGGGCGGCCGGCAGAGGACCCGGAGAGAGCACATTAGCTCGGGGGCTTTCTCTTGGGAGTCTCCAGGGTCCACCGCGACCCTGAGGGCGGATCCAAAGACTTCTTGAGTATAGGTCTCATTGGAAAAAAAGGACTTGGAGCTAGTTTTCATTTTTGAGAAATCCTTTAAAAAAGTCTGGAGGGGGGAGTTTCCCAGAAGATGGTGGACAGAGAAGCTGCTAGCCTCTGAGCTCCAAACACATTCCCAAGAGACAATAGGATTTTCTGCCTTTAGGGGGCCAGCCAATAAGGTGTCAGAGCAGTGACAAGGAGATAACTATAAGTTAATTAGGGTTACGAATTAGAGTACGGGGAAAAAAATTCTTCTTTCTTCGTTTTAATTTTCAAGCATACATCCTTCCGGTTCACCTCCCCCATAAGAAGTCCCTGGGGACCAGCTCCTAGCAGGATACCCCATACCACCAAACAGGGTGGTTTTTTTTTTTAATTCACTGATACACATTTGGGAAGTTCCTTGCACTGCTCTTTAATTACAACTCTTTTTCTTACCTTCTCCCTTTTCTCTCTCTTGTCTCTCTCTTTTTTTTTTTAATCTCGTCATATACTTCTTCTTTCTTCCTTGCCTTTCTGAATTTGTGAATTACTTTGGGGAAGAAATCTGACTCGGAGTGGACTCTCTATGTGTGTATCTCTGCTCTAGTTCCCTTTCCCCTCTTGTTACCCCTAGAATATACAGTGTATAGTAGATTTGCATAACTGTCTATTCTTGCTATCCTCTCTTTCTTTTCTCTTTCTTCACTGGGATTTGGTTACTATTTTTTCACGGACTGGAGAAATTGTTTGGCTAACTGGTAATGATTAAACTACTTCAATACTTACTTCAGTTGCTACTGTAATTCCGGAGGTTGGTGAGTACAATTGTCATAAAGGTATTTAGTACAGTGTTACTTGTACTCAAGACACAACAACTGATGAACAACAGAGCATAAAAAAAGAGAAACACATAAATAAAAAATGGGTAGATTAAAAACAAATAAAACTGCTACTCCAATGAATGAATATAAGAGCCCAGAAGAAACTACAAATCAGCCAGAAGTAACCATAGATAAGAAAAGTATGCAAGCAATAATAAACTTATGAATCACAGAAATGAAAACAACATTGGAGGAAAGGAATGGCAGTATTAGGGAAACAACAGTTGAGACCTCCAAGGAAAATACTGATTATCTTGAGACAATCAGAGAACTGAAAGCTGAAATAGCTGTAATGAAGAAAGAAGCTGAGGCAAGGGAAATCAGACTAACAGAAGCAGAAAACAGAATTAGTCAGTAAGAGGATGAGTAAGAGAAAACTAAGAAAGAGCTGAAAGAGCTTAAAAAGAGATTGAGAGACACTGAAAATAACAACAAAGACATATGGGATGATATCAAAAGAAGTAACATTCATATAATTGGCCTGCCAGAGGAAGAAAGAGAGGAAGGGGAAGCAAACATTCTAGAGGAAATAATATAAGAAAACTTCCCAGACATGAATAACAGAAACGATATCAAGGTTCAAGAGGCCCAGAGAGTACCAAACAGAATCAACCAAGAACGGAAGACACCAAGACACATCATAGTCACAATGAGAAGAAGTAAGGATAAAGAAAGGATCCTAAAGGCTGCAAGAGAGAAATAAAAAGTCACATACAAGGGAAAACCCATAAGATTATCTGCAGACTTCTCCACTCAAACTCTAAAAGCCAGAAGGGAATGGCAAGATATCTATCGAACCCTGAATGAAAAAGGGTTTCAACCAAAAATAATATATCCTGCTAGACTTTCATTCAAACTAGATGGAGGGATCAAAACCTTCTTAGATAAACAACAGTTAAAGGAAGCAACGATCACCAAGCCGGCCCTGAAAGAGGCACTAAAAGACCTCTTATAAACAAGAATATCACTATAATACTTGTAATATATCAGAGTAAACAAATTTTTTTCTTAGAACAATGGCACTACAATACATTAAATCCATAATATCAATAAATGTCAATGGCTTAAACTCACCCATCAAAAGGCACAGGGTGGGGGGATGGATCAGAAAACATAACCCAACCATATGCTGCTTGCAAGAATCCAATCTGTCACAACAAGATAAACACAGACTTAAATTGAAAGGATGGAAAACTATCATACAGGCTAATGGTCCACAAAATAGGGCAGGAACAGCCATTCTCATCTCAGACACGATAGATTTTAAATTAAATAAAGTAATAAAAGATAGGCAAGGACAATACATAATGATTAGAGGATCAATCAACCAGGAAGACTTAACAATTATTAACATCTATGCACCCAATGAGGGACCATCTAAATACATTAAGCATCTACTGAAAGATTTCAAAAATACATCAATAGTAATACAATAATAGTGGGAGACTTCAATACCCCACTCTCACACTTAGACAGATCAACAAAGCAGAGAACCAGTAAAGATACAAGAGAATTGAATGAAGAGATTGACAAACTAGACCTCTTGGACATTTTCAGACTCCTTAACCCCAAAAAACTGGAACTGGAATATACCTTCTTTTCAAATCCACATAACACATACTCAAGGATAGACCACATGTTAGGCCACAAAGACAGCATCAATAAATTCAAGAGCATTGAAATCATACCAAGTATCTTCTCAGACCACAGTGGAGTAAAACTAACATTTAACAACAAACGGAAAATTATTAAAAGACATAGAATTTGGAAACTAAACAACATGCTCCTTAAGAACCACTGGGTCAGAGACTCACTCAAACAGGAAATTCAAATGTTCCTGGAAACTAATGAAAATGAAGACACAACCTATCAAAATATTTGGGACACAGCTAAAGCAGTACTGAGAGGGAAACTTATAGCCATACAATCACATATTAAACACCAAGAAGAAGCCCAAATGAACGACCTTACTGCACACCTCAAGGACTTAGAGGAAGAGGAACAAAGGAACCCTAAAGCAACCAGAAGGACAGAAATCACTAAAGTTAGAGCAGAAATAAACAACATCGAAAATAAAAGAACCATACAAAAGATCAATGAAGCCAAATGTTGGTTCTTTGAAAGATTAAATAAAATAGACAAACCCCTAGCCAGAATCACCAAACAAAAAAGAGAGAAGACTCAAATTAATAGAATTGTAAATGATGCAGGAGATATCACAACTGACACCACAGAAATCCAGAGAATCCTATGAAACTTCTATAAAGAACTATATGCCACCAAGCTAGAGAATCTGGAAGAAATGGAACAATTCCTAGAAACCTATGCACTTCCAAAACTGAACCAAGAAGAACTAGAAAATCTAAATGCACCAATCACAGACAAAGAAATTGAAACCGTTATTAAGAATCTCCCCAACAACAAAAGTCCTGGACCAGATGGCTTCACAAACGAATTCTACAAAACTTTCAGGAAACAGTTAATACCCATACTTCTTAAGCTATTCCATAAGATTGAAGAAACAGGAATACTCCCTTCCACCTTTTATGAAGCCAACATCACCCTGATACCAAAAGCTGATAGGGACAGAACAAAAAAGGAAAACTACAGACCAATATCTCTGATGAACATAGATGCCAAAATATTAAACAAGATCTTGGCCAACCGGATACAGCAACACATCAAAAAGATTGTTCATCATGACCAAGTGGGATTCATCCCAGGAATGCAAGGCTGGTTCAACATCCGTAAGTCAATCAATGTCATTCACCACATCAATAAAAGCAAAGCCAAAAACCACATGATTATCTCAATAGATGCAGAGAAAGCCTTTGACAAAATCCAACACCCATTCATGCTCAAAACTCTACATAAATCGTAATAGATGGGAAATTCCTCAAGATAGTGGAGTCTATATATAGCAAACCTACAGCCAACATCATACTCAATGGACAGAAGCTGAAATCATTCCCCCTCAGATCGGGGACTAGGCAGGGCTGTCCACTGTCACCGTTATTCTTCAACATAGTATTGGAAGTTCTTGCCATAGCAATCAGGCAAGAGAAAGAAATCAAAGGGATACAGATTGGAAGGGAAGAAGTCAAGCTCTCACTATTTGCAGATGATATGATAGTATACATAGAAAGACCTAAAGAATCCAGTAGAAAATTACTGGAAGTTATTAGGCAATATAGCAAGGTATCAGGCTACAAAATAAATGTACAAAAATCAGTGGCATTTCTTTATGCAAACACTAAATCTGAAGAAGGAGACATCCAGAAATCACTCCCATTTACTGTTTCAGCAAAATCAATCAAATACCTAGGAATAAAGTTGACCAAAGAAGTGAAAAACTTGTATGCTGAAAACTATGACTCGCTACTCAAGGAAATAGAAACTGATACCAAGAAATGGAAAGATATCCCATGCTCATGGATTGGAAGAATAAATATCATCAAAATGAATATTCTCCCCAGAGCCATATACAAATTTAATGCAATACCCATCAAAGTTCCACCAAGCTTCTTTAAGAGTATAGAACAAACACTACAATCATTTATCTGGAACCTGAAAACAACTAGAATTGCCAAAACCATCTTAAGGAAAAGAAACAGAAATGGAGGCATCACACTCCCAGACCTTAAACTATATTATAAAGCCATCATCATCAAAACAGCATGGTACTGGAACAAAAATAGGCACACAGACCAGTGGAACAGAATTGAAAGCCCAGAAGTAAATCCCAACACCTATGGGCATCTAATCTTTGATAAGGGGGCCCAAAGGATTAAATGGAAAAAGGAGGCTCTCTTCAATACATGGTGCTGGGAAAATTGGGTTGAAACATGCAGAAAATGAAATTGAACCACTTTATCTCACCAGAAACAAAAATAAACTCCAAATGGATCAAAGACCTAGATGTCAGACCAGAAACAATCAAATACTTAGAGGAAAACATTGGTAAAACACTTTCCCACATACACCTCAAGGACATCTTTGATGAATCAAACCCAATTGCAAGGAAGACTAAAGCAGAAACAAACCAATGGGACTACATCAAATTGAAAAGCTTCTGCACATGCAAAGAAACAATTAAACAAACAGAGAGACCCCTCACAGAATAGGAGATCTTCACATGCCAGACCTCAGACAAGAAACTAATCACCAAAATATATAAGAGCTCAGCAAACTTAGCACCAAAAAAGCAAATGACCCTACCCAAAAATGGGCAGAGGATATGAACAAAACATTCACCTCAGAGGAGATCCAAAAGGCTAACAAACATATGGAAAACTGCTCTAGGTCACTGATTGTCAGAGAAATGCAAACTAAGACAACACTAAGATACCACCTCACTCCTGTAAGAATGGCATACATCAAAAAGGACAGCAGCATCAAATGCTGGAGAGGATGTGGGGACAGAGGAACCCTTTCACATTGCTGGTGGGAATATAAATTGGTACAGCCTCTGTGGAGAGCAGTCTGGAAAACTCTCAGAAGGCTAGACATGGACCTTCCATATGATCCAGTAATTTCTCTCCTGGGGTTATACCCCAAGGACTCCATAACACCCAACCAAAAAGAGGTGTGTACTCCTATGTTCATAGCAGCACAATTCATAATAGCTAAAACCTGGAAGCAACCCAGGTGCCCAACAACAGATGAGTGGCTGAGAAAACTGTGCTATATATACACAATGGAATACTATGCAGCTATCAAGAACAATGAACCCACCTTCTCTGACCCATCTTGGACAGAGCTAGAAGGAATTATGTTAAGTGAACTAAGTCAGAAAGATAAAGATGAGTATGGGATGATCCCACTCATCAACAGAAGCTAAGAAGATCTGAAAGGGAAACTAAAAGCAGGACCTGATCAAATTGTAAGTAGGGCACCAAAGTAAAAACCCAGTGGTGAGGGGTAGACATGCAGCTTCCTGGACCAGTGGGGGGTGGGAGTGGGCGGGAGGGATGGGTCACAGTCCTTTGGTGGTGGGAATGGTGTTTATGTACACTCCTAGCAAAATGTAGACATATAAATCAGTAGTTAATTAATATGGGAGGGGGAAAATCAGTTGTATGTCTCAAAGTTTCTCAAAACACAAACTGAATCTTTTTAATATATAGGCTATGTATTTGATATGCGGACTCTCTCAAAAGCCTAGACCAAGTAGATTAGAAGCATCCAATAGCACAGCTATATACAAGATACTAGATACTGTACAGCAAACCATAACAAAGGGACTTTTCAAAGTTAACCCAATTAACAAATAATGTGATGATAACATTAACTATCGATTGTCTTTTTGAACCCTAAGACAGCAGGAACCTCACATCTCCACTATAGAGCCCCTACTTCCCCCAGTCCTGGAACCCTTGGATAGGGCCCACTTTCCCATATGCATCTCCCTATCCAAACCAAATAATATTGCATCCGCCGATCACAACCTAACCAACGCAACGATTGCCACCTCAACATGCTTCACCTCAGACTGTATCCAAAGACATCACGTGTGGAATGACAACCCTTCAGCTTCAATACTCGGGTGAGACCTTTCCTTTTATAGTACACTCTAATTTCATCTCAGGTAGTTCACTTTCTAACAAAGTCCCATAACCTAGATATACACCAGTTTCTGTGAGAGAGAGCTTATGTGCACACGTATCCATAAACTACTGCAAAATATATACCTGAAAGCAGAAGTACACTAGAGTTTGCAGTGAGTATCCCCCTAACACTTCCTCTCCACTATTCCAAGCTTGGGATCCATGATTGCTCAACAAATTGTTTGGCTTCATATGTTAACTCTCTTTTTAATCACCAGGTTCCAGATGCCACCAGGATGCTGGCTAGGCTTCCCTGGATTGAAGACCCCACCAATGTGTCCTGGAGCTCAGCTTCCCCAGAGGCACACCTTACTAGGGAAAGAGAGAGGCAGACTGGGAGTATGGACCGACCAGTCAACGCCCATGTTCAGCGGGGAAGCAATTACAGAAGCCAGACCTTCTACCTTCTGCAACCCTCAACGACCCTGGGTCCATGCTCCCAGAGGGCTAGAGAATGGGAAAGCTATCATGGGAGGGGGTGGGTTATGGGGATTGGGTGTTGGGAATTGTGTGGAGTTGTACCCCTCCTACCTTATGTTTTTGTTCATTAATCCTTTCTTAATAAAAAATTAAAAAAAAAAAAAAAGAAAAGAGAGTTAACATACGAAGCCAAACAAATTGTTGAGCAATCATGGATCCCAAGCTTGGAATAGTGGAGAGAAAGTGTTAGGGAGGTACTCACTGCAAACTCTAGTGTACTTCTGCTTTCAGGTATATATCTTGCAGTAGTTTATGGATACTTGTGAACATAAGCTCTCTCTCACAGAAACTGGTGTATATCTAGGTTATGGGACTTTGTTAGAAAGTGAACCTCCTGAGATGAAATTAGAGTGTACTATAAAAGGAAAGGTCTCACCCGAGTAATGAAGCTGAAGGGTTGTCATTCCACACGTGAAGTCTCTGGACACAGTCTGAGGTGAAGCATGTTGAGGTGGCAATCGTTGCATTGGTTAGGTTGTGATCGGCGGATGGGATATTATTTGGTATGGATTGGGAGACGCATACAGGAAAGTGGGCCCTATCCAAGGGTTCCTGGACTGGGGGAGGTAGGGGCTCTATAGTGGAGATGTGAGGTTCCTGCTGTCTTAAGGTTCAAAAAGACAATCGATAGTTAATGTTATCATCACATTATTTGGTAATTGGGTTAACTTTGAAAAGTCCCTTTGTTATGGTTTGCTGTACAGTATCCAGTATCTTGTATATAGCTGTGCTATTGGATGCTTCTAATCTACTTGGTCTAGGCTTTTGAGAGAGTCCGCATATCAAATACACAGCCTATATATTAAAAAGATTCAGTTTGTGTTTTGAGAAACTTTGAGACATACAACTGATTTTCCCCCTCTCATATTAATTAACTACTGATTTATATGTCTACATTTTGCTAGGAGTGTACATAAACACCATTCCCACCACCAAAAGACTGTGACCCATCCCTCCCACCCACTCCCACCCCCCACTGGCCCAGGAAGTTGCATGTCTTCCCCTCACCACAGGGTTTTTACCTTGGTGCCCTACTTACAATTTGATCAGGTCCTGCTTTTAGTTTCCCTTTCAGATCTTCTTCCTCAACTTCTGTTGATGAGTGGGATCATCCCATACTCATCTTTATCTTTCTGACTTAGCTCACTTAACATAATTCCTTCTAGCTCTGTCCAAGATGGGTCAGAGAAGGTGGGTTCATTGTTCTTGATAGCTGCATAGTATTCCATTGTGTATATATACCACAGCTTTCTCAGCCACTCATCTGTTGTTGGGCACCTGGGTTGCTTCCAGGTTTTAGCTATTATGAATTGTGCTGCTATGAACATAGGAGTACACACCTCTTTTTGGTTGGGTGTTATGGAGTCCTTGTGGTATAACCCCAGGAGACTTTTGAAAATATTTTTCCTAATTTCATTTTTCTTTTTTTATATTTATTTATTTATCCCCTTTTGTTGCCCTTGTTTTATTGTTGTAGTTATTGTCGTTGATATTGTTGTTGTCATTGTTGGATAGGACAAAGAGAAATGGAGAGAGGAGGGGAAGACTGAGGGGGGAGTGAAAGATAGACACCTATAGACCATCTTCACTGCCTGTGAAGTGACTCCCCTGCTGGTGGGGAGACAGGGGCTCAAACCTGTATCCTTATGCTGGTCCTTGTGCTTTACGCCACATGCACTTAACCCGCTGCGCTACCACCCGACTCCCTTCATTTTTCTTTATTCATCATTTACACCACTTGTACAGGCTCTGTGTGGAAAAGATGGAAAATATGTCAGCATGTCTTTCTACTATGTATCTTTTCTAGTATCCATCACTTCTTTACAATGTCTCTTCATAAATGCTTCACCTCATTGTCGAACCACACTGAGGCTCCACATCACACCTGTAAAAATGGCCTACCTCAAGATAAAGGGAGATGACAAGTGTTTTAGACGTTGTGTAGGTAAAAGGGAACTCTGTTACATTGCTGCTGGGAATACAAGCTGGTGTAGTCACATTGGGAGATTGTATGGAGAGTCCTTAAATAAGTAAGAACGAAATTACCTTCTGATCCAGCAACACCACTCTTAGGCATTTATACAAAAGACATGAAAGCATGAATTAGAAGGGACATAATGCATCCCTGTGTTAGTTTCTGTATTATGCACAATAGCCTTGGAGTAGAAGCAACCTAGATGGCCATCAACAGATAGCTAGCTAAAGAAATTATGGGATAGGGTGGGGAAGATACATAATGGTTATACAAAGACACGCTCATGTTTGCGGATCCAAAGTCCCAGGTTCAATCCCCTCATACCTCCATAAGTCTGAACTGAGCAGTCTCTGGTATAAAAAAGAAGAAGAAGAAGAAGAAGAAGAAGAAGAAGAAGAAGAAGAAGAAGAAGAAGAAGAAGAAGAAGAAGAAGAAGAAGAAGGAAGAGGAGGAGGAGGAGGAGGAGGAGGAGGAGGAGGAGGAGGGGAAAGGGAAAAGGGAAGGGGAAGGAGAAGTAGGTATGGGATATATAATCCATGGAATACTACTCTGAAATGAAAAAAGATGATATATTGTGTCTTTTGGGACAAAATGGATGAAACTAGAGGTTATTATGCTTAGCAAAATAAGATTTAAAAGTCAACTATTGTATCTTTTCACACATGTGTGGAATCTAGAAAACCAATACATATAAACTTGCAAAAAAAAAAAAAAAGCAGAAGCAAATAGTCTGTTTCTAAGACTTTGTCAGAAACATGCCTCCCTCTGTTGGGAGGATGGGAGCACAGAGCTGTGGTGGTGGGTGTGGTATGGGATGATATCCTGTAATCTTATAATCTTGTAACCTGCTATTAATCACAAATAAAAAATAGCTTGGATAAAAAACAGGATAAAATTTCCTCATATTTTTCATTGCTATGTGCTTTTACACATAAAGTCTCATAATAGCATTTTGTGTTATATCATATCTAAGTTATCATATTTTTATTTATTTATTCCCTTTTGTTGCCCTTGTTATTTTATTGTTGTAGTTATTACTGTTGTTGTTATTGATGTCGTTTTTGTTGAATATGACAGAAATGGAGAGAGGAGGGGAAGACAGAGAGGTGGAGAGAAAGATAGACACCTGCAGACCTGTTTCACCACTTGTGAAGCAACTCCCCTGCTGGTGGGGAGCCAGGGGCTAGAACGAGGATCCTTATGCAGCTCCTTGTGCTTTGCGCCACCTGCGCTTAACCCACTGTGCTACCGCCCGACTTCCATTGTCATATAGTTTTTTTTTTATTTACAAAACGGAAATATTGGGACCAGGTGGTGGTGCACCTGGTTGAGCGCACATGTTACAGTGCACAAGGACCCAGGTTTGAGACCCCAGTCCCCATCTACAGGGGGAATGCTTTGCAAGAGATGAAGCAGTGTTGCAGGTTTCTCTCTGTCTCTCCTTCTCTATCACCCCTTTCCCTCTCGATTTCTGGCTATATCTATCCAGTAAATAAAATTAAGATACTAAAAAAATAAATAAATAAAATGGAAATATTGACAAGACTATAGGATAAGAGGGCCACATTTCCACACAATGCCCACCCCCAGAATTCCATATCCCATGGCCTCCCTTGATAGCTTCCCTATTCCCTCTGGGAACATGGACCCAGGATAATTATGGGATGCAGCAGGTAGAAGGTCTGGCTTCTGTAATTGCTTCTCCAATCAACATGGGCATTGGTAGGTCGATCCATACTCCAAGTGGGCAGGGCTCTGGGGAGGCGTGGCTACAAGACACAAAGTGGGGTCGTCTGTCCAGCGAAGTCAGGTTGGCATTATGGTATCATCTGGAACCTGGTGGCTGAAAGAGAGTTAAGATATAAAGCACAATAAATTGTTGACTAATCATGAACCTAAAGGCAAGAATATTGCAGGTGAAGAATTGGGGGGGGTCTCTGTTTTGGAAAAAGCTAGAGGTCTATTTTAGATATATTCCAAGAGGCCCATGACTTTATGAGCTTTTGCCTGAGCCTGACATCTAATATGCAGGTGGACCCAGGTTATTGTCTGGGGAAATGGTATCACACTTGGAAAAGGGACTAGAGGGACCGGGTGGTGGCACACCTGGTTGAGTACGTATGTCACAATGTGCAAGGACCCAGGTTCAAGCCCTCGGTCCCCACCAGCAGGGGAAAAACTTTGAGAGTGGTGAAGCAGTGTTGCAGGTGTCTGTCTCCCTCTCTTTTTTCTTTTTTTTTTTAAAAATTATTTATTTATTAATGAGGAAGATAGGAGGAGAGAGAAAGAACCAGACATCACTCTGGCACACGTGCTGCCGGAGATCGAATTCAGAACCACATGCTTGAGAATCCAAAGCTTTATGACTGTGCCACTCCCCATACACACCACTCTCTCTCCTCTATCACCCCTGTCTTCTCAATTTCTGGCTGTCTCTATCCAATAAATAAATAGAGATCATTAAAAAAAAAATTTTTAAAGGGACTAGAGAGCTAGATCAGGAAAGAGAGTAGCTTCCAAATATGGGGAAAATATATAAATATTGTTAACTGTGAACCCCATAAATTTGATGTGGGGCCCATAATCAGCACAGGACCCTAGGTGGCCTCTGTAGCCCTGTAGGTCTGAGCTCGCATTCTGTTCTCATATTCTATCCAAAATATATTAGTATCTTCAACATATCTATGGTCAACCTTAATTTCAAACTTTTTTTTTATTCGTCTGATATAATATTGTAAAAAGAAAAGAAAAGCAACTGTATCCTTTTCTATGGGTTTATAAATGTGGCAGATTTACTGGGTACTTAAAAAATCTCAGTAGGGAAAAAAATAAGCAAAAGAGGGAAAAGACTAGCTAGCCATACGGCCTGAGCCATGAAGTCCTTAAACGTTTACCAGCATTCAGTTTCCATGATCTGATTGCTAGGAAAAGCAGAGACAAATAGTCAGGAGCAGAGCAACAGACAAAAAAAAAAAAAAAAAAAAAAAAAAGGCAGGGGATGGGGGGGTGATAGGGCACAGCAAAAGCAAAAGGCAAAAGAGGAAGGTAGCTGCAACAAAGTCTTTGTTAAACAAACTCTTTGTTCAGTCCCTTCAATTACAGTGTGTGTGTGTGTGTGTGTGTGTGTGTGTGTGTGTGTGTGTGTGGCCTCTGCCATAAGCTAATGATGTCTGCTAAGCAGCTCATGTGGCCCAGCCTTCCTCACATTCAGGGGAAAAACACAACGTATCCCCAAAATGTAAACCTCTGTAAACAGCATGGAATTGAATATTCAACATTTAGTTAAAAGTGAGCTTTCTCATTTGTTTCAAAACTATGTCAGTGAGATGTATCAATATATGCCTTTTACATCATATTTTATGTTTTGGTAATTTTTTTTATTTGTTATTAGTAGTATGTTACAACATAGTAAGATTATAATGTATAGTTACCCACCACACTCACCACCAAAGTTTTGTATCTCCACTCTCTCACAGTTATAAACTGGTGACTTTTTAAGGGATTTTTTTTTAAGTTGTTGCTTTACCTGGTCCCAGAAGTGGTGTGTCTCAGCTGCTAATCTCCCATTTTTGTGCAGTCATCCCTGAGTATGACTTTCTAATCCTACAAATCTCCCCCTCATTCCTCTTCCATCCAGGAGCTACACCTTTCTGTACTCACCTGTGGCTTGATGAGTTTCTGAAGAAATTCTTTTTTTTATTATTTCTTTATTGGGGAACTAATGTTTTACATTCAACAGTCAATACAATAGTTTGTACATGCATAACATTTCCCAGTTTTCCATATAACAATACAACCCTCACTAGGTCCTCTGTCATCCTTTTTGGACCTGTATTCCCCCCACCCACCCACCCCATAGTCTATTACTTTGGTGCAACATGCCAATTCCAGTTCAGGTTCTACTTCTGTTTTCTCTTCTGATCTTGTTTTTCAACTTCTGCCTGAGAGTGAGATCATCTCATATTCATCCTTCTGTTTCTGACTTAATTCATTTAATGAATTTTCAAGGTCCATCCGAGATCGGCTAAAAACGGTGAAGAGTTTCTGAAGAAATTCTAGTGGTATTTCATTGAGTTCTCAGGTAATTACTATTGCTTTTTCTAGTTGACTAGGCAGAAGGAAGTGAGTCTGTGGTTACTCCATAACTATGGCCCCAGAGGTCCATGTTTCATTTATTAAATGCTTTTATGGTGCTAACATTTCTACCTTTTTTATTTGATCAACATTTTTAATTCCCCTTATAATTTTGTATTTATGCATGTTTATTTATTGACCATACAAATTTTTTAATTCTTCTCTATAAAGTCACTCTTTACAAAAATTGACATATATTAATTAACTTTAAACATTTTTATGTGACTATAAGCCTTTTGATATTTATTTTACTATTTATGTATGTATTGAATAAAGGCTTAAGACAAGAAGGGAGAAGGAGAAAGAGGCATGTGTAGCAGAGCTGCAATGAAGCTTTCCCTCTTGCAGATGGACACTAAAGATGTACACCCTCTCCCTAGTTTGGTGACATGTACACTCAAATGTGCCATCACCCAACCTCTGTCAGTCATTTGAACTACTTCTTTGGGGAAGAGTCTGTTCATAACATCTTCCCATTTGGAAGGTGTTATGGGAGGTGTGGAGATATTATTTTTAATTTTAAGTATATGGTGGCTTCTTAGAAAAGAAAAACCCACCAAAACTCAAAGAAGCAATCTAATATGAAGGCTTCTGTACCATTTCAACAAAGGACACTACATTCTGGAAAAGTGCCAAAACAAAGGGAAGGAGTATTTTAGGGCAGTAAATTATGGGAAACTGAGCATATGGGGGAACTAACAGTAGGTTAGGGTCTGATAATGGATCGACCTGTCAATACCCATGTTCAGCAGAGAAGCAATCATCCAAAGTCATTTCTGAAGGTGACACTGTGGAAAGTTATGCTTTCCTTCTGTATGTGTATGTTTTCCACGCTTTGATCCATTTTGAAATGACGTTTTTGCATAGTCAGGTGTGGTGATTTTGTTTCAGTCTTCTGCATGTAGCGGCCCTATTTTCCCAACACCATTTTCCCACAAATTTTATTATTTCCTTATTGTATCAGTTGGATTTACTATATCTTTTTTTTTTCAGAAAAGTACTATTATTGATAAACTTCAGCATCTGATAAATTCTTTCTGTTCTGACACAGATTTTGGTGATTGAATCATCTTTTACAAACTATGGGTAAAGCTGTATTATGTTCTGGCATCTATTATGAATGAAACCCTATTGCTAGCTTGAGATTAATATTTTTTTTTCAGACATCTTTTTGATGGAGAGAAAAGTCAAGGTTAGACAGTAGACCTTGGGCAAGTATTTAGGACATGTTTATTTGGGAGGTGAAAGATACATGGTTTAGGAGAATAACTAAATAAAACCAATAGGGGTCAGTCAAGGGGAATGGTACAGCAGGTACACTCCAAATCTAATCTGCTATATTCTTACCTTTAGGTTCCTGATTATCTAACAGTTTATTCTGCTTTATATATTAATGCTTTTTCAGCTACCAAGTTGCAGATGCTACCATTATGCCAACCTGACTTCCTTGGGCAGACGACCTCACCAACGTACCCACATCCCCAGAGCCCTACCCCACTAGGGAAAGAGAGAAACAGGCTGGTAGTATGGACTGACCTGCCAATAATCATGTTCAGCGGAGAAGCAATTACAGAAGCCAGACCTTCCACCTTCTGTACCCCATAATGATCCCATAAGGGATCTATGCTCCCAGGAGAATAAAGAATAGGAAAGCTTTCAAGGAAGGGGACTGGATACAGAGTTCTGGTAGTGAGAACTGTGTGGAATTGTACCCCTCTTATCCTATAGTCTTGCCAATATTTCCATTCTGTAAATAAATTTTTAAAAATTAAAAAATTAACAAAAGTGGGACTTCCATTAGTGAGAAGTGAAGCCTTGAGTCCAGTTTGCAGCACCACATGTACAAGAAAGATGCTCTGGTTCTCTCTATCATTCTCTTCTCTTTCTCCCAGACTAATAGATAATTTTCTTATCAAAGTCAACCAATAGATTGTACAATAAGAAGCCAGACACTATTGTGGCAAAAGAAACTAAAACCAAAAAAAAAAAAAAGAAAGAAAGAAAGAAAAAAGCTAAAATCTCTGAAACAAATAAAGTACTTAGAGCTACTTCAAGAGAGAAGTGAAGACAATGGGATATATATCCCAGCCCCATAGTTAGTTAGTGGGGAGTTAGTTATTTTTTAATTCACTAGCCTTCTGGGCAGATAAGCCTACAGTGACAGTGAGAAAACAGAGAGGCAAACACTGGCAAGTAGATATTGGCAACAGCACATGACAGCCATAAAATATACCAGACAGATCAGTGGCCACTTAAGGTGCCTGCTACAGAAAGTAGCTGACCAGTTGGATACATTCAAGTAACAAAAGTCAAGGAGTCTTTAAATTCTGTTGACATTAAATACCACTCTGCAAAGGCAACTGGAATGTCACAAACTAGACTGTATGTAGAAAGATCTTTTTAGTTTGCCTTATTATTTTTTTCTTTAACTGGCTTTGGAGTATGATTATACCAAGGATTCATAGTAAGATCCAGGAACCTCAACGATTAAAGTCTTTTGTATAAGCATTATGATGTCTTTTTTTAACCAGAGCACTGTTCAGCTCTGGGTTATGGTAGTGGGGGTGGGTGGGAATTGAATCTGCGACTTTGGAGCCTCAGGCATAAGAGTTTCTTTGCATAACCACTATGCTGTTTCTCCTGCCCAACAGGGATGATAGTATTATGAGCCCTACCCCACTAAGGAAAGATACAAAGGCTGGGGTACCAGCCTGTCAATGTCCTTGTTCAAAGGAGAAGCAATTACAGAAGCCAGACCTTCCAACTTCAGAACCCCATAAAGAATTCTGATGCATACTTCCAGAGGGATAAAGAATAGGGAACCTTCCAATGGAGGGAGTGGGACACACAACTCTGGTGGTAGGAATTGTACCCCTCTTATCCTACAATCTTGTTAATCATTATTAAATCACTAGTAAAAAAAATACAAATAAATAGATAAATAGAAAATGGGAGCTATAAAGATGACAAGACACAAATAACTGAAACAAAGCTCAGCTCACCAGCAAAATAGAAAAATCACAAATCAATCTATTGTTTTTCTACTGCTGTTATAACAAGTTGCCAAACACTTAGTGTCAAAAGAAACGGTAGCAACACACAGTATCTCTCTAGCATTATAAGAAGCTTCTTCGCTTCCATTTCAGACACTTGGAGTGGGGTTAGGCTTGGTCAGCTCTAGCTCTCCTTTTCTAACTTTGGGGCTTTCTTCCAGGCCAATGACCACCGAGATCAAACTGCCCACGTGGTAGCTGTTAATTCCAGATGAGAGGTAAGTTCCAGACATTGAGGCAGGGGCTGCAAATCTTGCCTGGCAAATCCAACTGCATCATTTCCATTGCCTCCCAATGCATGTCAGCTTCTAGACCCTTGGTAGGAAAGACCTTGCAGTGTGTGTGTGTGTGTGTGTGTGTGTGTGTGTGTGTGTGTGTGTGTGTGTGTGAGACTCCTTTGGGATGTTCACTTTAAAATCTCCCACCTTAAAGTCTAAGCAAACATAGCTCACTTGGACAGTGGTTTGTTATGCCACATGTGTGACCTGTTTTCAAGTTTGGCCACACCACACTCACTAGTTTCATTCTCCCTTTCTCTTTATGTCATGCTTTTTCTATGTGAAAAACCAAAAGAGAAAAAAAAATCTTTGTTTGGCTAAAACTTTTTAATAATTAAAACTGTAGTTGTGCAGAGAAATACACACGTCTTTATGGAATGTGCACATGTTCAGGAGAGAAGAATGTTGGCACAGAATCAGAAAACTCAAGCTTGGACTCAGATTTTTTTTGGGGGGGGGTGTGAGGGTTATATAAGGGCTGGGTAAGCCTAAACAAATCATTTGTCTTCCTGAAACTTGTTTCTCCATTTTGAAAGAAGAAATACCACCACCGTCACCACTGCCACCACACACACATAGGTAAACAGTGAGGACTGTTTGAGGTGATTTGAAAGTGCTTGGAAGCCTCAGTGAAAATGTACACATATTAATACCAGAGTTCTACATGGAACGAAGTCTTCTCTGGCATTCTTCAGAAATGGCCACTTTCACAAAGTGGAACTTACTTTTTAAGTGCTAAGTCAACATGGTGCTGGGGTAGGATTCATAACACCTACATGCATTATAGCCTGGCTGTGTCTGAACACCAGAAGGACACATGATGCCCCACTGAGCAGGGACTATGGGGACTCTGAGGGTCATAGGGTCACAGGAGTGGGTGTTGGAACCCAGGAGGTGATTGTTGTTAAAATAACAGCCAGAAGGAGAGAGTAAACTGTTGTTTCAACAGCCCCCACAGTGCTTAAAACAGTCCCGAAAACTTTAAAAACTCTGATATCCTAAAATAGGCTGTCATATGGAACATTGCAAATCATTGTTGCCCAGTATCTTATCACTCATTCCCACCATGTCTGGACAGTAAAAGAGTTGGGCTGCCCTAGGGACAAAAACACAAGATCAAAACCCTTGTTTCTTATGTCCTTTGATCCCTTTTCTTGTTCACTCAAGAGAAGCAAGAAGACAGAAGACAGCTTTATTTACTTATGTAACACTTTTTTTTTCTTTTTACATATTTAAAGGCTCCTCAGAGCATCTCAGAGTAGGGGTAAGAGAATGCACTTTAAAAACAAGAGCAAATAACCATTCTTGTGTACTATGCAGCTGCACGTGTCAAAATAGTAAGGAAATTTTAAGTAAAGCAAAACACAGAGAAACATATACTTTCTTCTTGGTTTCCATTATAATTTCAGATGTGAACCCTATTGAGAAACTGATTTAAAGTGCAATGCAAATCACCTTTTAGAAGCTACTCATCTACTCCAAGAGCTATCCTGACTTTATTGGCACTTTCTATATGCAGGAAATACACTGCAGTCACTCTCAGCCAAGATTGCTAGTCAAACGATTGGTTAATGAAAGCTCAATACACACACTAAATGTAGCATTTATCACAGTGCAGAATTTAATGTCTTGCCACTTGTTTAGAGCTATCAGTCTTGTGTATGTGAATGAACAGTAGCCATCTAGATATTCTACAAGATGGAAAAACTCTGAAGTCAAAGGGAGGCTTTGGGGACTAAGTACAGTCATGATTACTGCATTTTCTTTTATTATGCAGTTACCAAATTATCAATCAAGAGCAAAGGAGACTCATTATTTGTCGTTCTTCTTGTGGGGATGCCTCTTCTCAGACTCAGACTCTTGGCATGCCCACCCTGTTGCACACCAGATGTGGGAGTCTAGGAGAATGTCACCTGAGGCTGCAGGGTCTGAGTCTTACAGGACTCACTCTGTGTCTGCGACAAGAGATGACCTGGAGACCAAGCTGGTAGCAATAATCCGTTTATTGATGAGAGAAGCAACACTTTTAAGTGGTTTCAGAAGGAGGTAGCTTGTTTATACCATATATGGTTAAAGCAGAAAAGGGGCAGAAAGAGGTAAGTGGTTGGGAAAACTATCAGGTGAGTGATCTAAGGGATGAGGAAGCTAGGCTTTGATGTGCATGGGTGTAGGGGTCCTTGCTGTCAGGAGGGTTTGGTTTGGTTATAGTCTTATTCAGAAGGGCAAGAATAAAGAACTGAGAAAAGGGGCCACTGATAGCATCCGTGTAAGCAGGAAAGCCGTTTTGGGAATGAGAAAGTAGGCTTATCAATGGCTGGCAGACAGAAAGGCAGAGAGAAGACTGGTCAGGTATGATAACTTCTGGTAGCTTTTGAATAAGCAGACCATTTGGTTTAAAGACAAGGAAGTAAGCTGTTGTATTGGGAATGCAGAGTCCCTGTGAGGCAGAGAGTCTGACAAGTGAAGCTGAACCTGAAGGCCGTTCTCTCCTATGCTCAATCTCTGGTAGAGAGAGGCTGACAGGAAGACCGTGTTCTTCAGGCAACAATCTTTCATTGGGAGGTTCCACCACACTCAACCATATCCTCACAGTTTCCCTAAAATTATTCATTCAGAGAGACTTCCTATATGTGTCTTCTTCATAAGGAACCATTAATACTGGCAATCAATATTATAGCTTTGTCAAGGTGAGAAAAGAAAATAGGGAAGGATACCTACAAAATAATTTCAATGATTTTTAAAGGGTTTTTTTGTCACTTATTTGCATCCAACAGAAAATCCAAAATAACTTCCAGTTGGATCTACAATTTGTATATAGACAGATGACCATGACAGGAAGATGGAAATAAGATAGAGATGATAGCTGCACACATGCATAGATGACAGAAAGATAGGTATAGATAATAGACAGTGATAGATGATAGATAAGGTGATAGAGATAGATAGAGATAGGTATATGACTGATGATAGATATAGGTAGATAGAAATAAGTAACAGAGAAATAAATGATAGATATAGATGATAGAGAGCCAAGTAGATGATAGAGATTTGATACAGATAATAAAGACAAAGATGATAGAAAAGTAGATGCTAGAGATAAGAGATGTGATGATTGATTGATAGATAGATATGGATAGATAGATAGATCCAATAATAAATAAATAAGAAACAGATAGCTGAAGAATTTGCTCTTCTTTTTGCTATTGTTATTGGGATGTCACCAAAAGAGTAGAAATGGAGAAACAGATAAACCAGAGGTATCACAGCATGGAAACTTCCCTCAGTCTCTGAGGAGCTGGAGGCTTAAACTTACCGGAGCACATAACAAAGCAGAAGAGCTCCCCTGTGAGCCATCATGCTGGCCCATAATTTTATCGTCAAATTACAAAAGTTTCTTCAGTAAATACAGGCAGGTCAGGGGTGGCTTATCACCACTAAGGAGGGAACGTTCAAGCTGAGAGAGTTTAGTCCTAGTCAACTTGTCCTTCCCCCACACTCTTGTTTACTTGTTAGTTATTGATGGTGTCAGAAAATAAAGAAGGTTTCAAAAGGGAAAACTTGGTCACCACCACCAAGTAAGTTGACAGAGAAGGACGTGAAAATACATACTTATCATACAGTATAGTAAGAGTTAAAGAGGGGTCCTAGTATGAGCTTAAGTTGATGACAAGGGTGGAGACAAGAGGCATGTGCAGAGAACAGGTCAGAAGAGAGATCATTCCTGGGTGAAGTGAAGCAGGAGAACTCTCTGTGTAAAAGTCACTGAGTGAGGAAAGTGATAGATAAGGTGATAGAAATAGATGATTGAAAGACATAGGTATATGACAGATGATAGATATAGATAGACAGAAATAAATAACAGAGAGGGTGTCAGGTGGTAGCTCAGAGGGTAAAGTGCACATGGCACAAAGCACAAGGACCAGCCGAAGGATCCCAGTTTGAGCTCCCAGATCCCCACCTGCAGGGGAGTCACTTCACAGGTGGTGAAGCTGGTCTGCAGGTGTCTATCTTTCTCTCCCTCTCTGTCTGGTTCAGGAAGACGTGTAGAAATAGAAGAATGACAAGAGGGGGCTGGGCCATGGCACACCTGGTTAAGTGCACATAATACTAAGCTCACATAATACTAAGGGCAAACATCCTGGTTGGAGCGTCCACTCCCCATCTGAAGGGGGGTCACTTCACAAGCATTGGAGCTGGCCTGCAGGTATCACTCTGTCTTTTTCTCTATCTTCCCCTCCCCTCTCAATTTCTCTCTGTCCTATCCTATTAAATTAAAAAAAAATGGCCAGCAGGAGCTGTGGATTCATAGTATTGGCAATGAGCCCCAGCAATAGCCCTGGAGGTGGGAGAGAGAGAGAGAGAGAGAGAGAGAGAGAAGGGGAGAGAGAGAGAGAGACAGAGAGAGATAGAAATGAATTGCAAGAGATGAGGTCCCATGAGAAGCCATGGTCATTGCATGAACTGCCTCAGGGGTCACATGAGGGAGCTTAGGGTTGACAAAGACAACATGACAAGGTCATGTACTGAACAACTTCATCAAATCCCACAAACATAGTTAGGAAAACAAAATGCTTGATGATCTGCTAAGACAACATTTTTAAATGGGGCAACTGTCCATGTGTCAGACAAGTCCCTCAGACCATGTGATACATAAAAACTGGCTGTGTGTAGCAGATGGCCTAGACTCAACCATTTCCCAGAGAGCATGTGTCACTAACATGATATGAAATTTCAAGAGTCTTCCATTTATGAGAGGTGGAAGGCTATTATATTAATCTTTCACACAATTTCTATCAAATCACATCAGTCAATTTGGTTGAAATGAATGTGCTATAAAAATCTTATCTTTTTTATTATGTATGGGGAAAATGTGTCTTGGCTTATACTGAATGGTTGACCTCATTCATCCCTCCACCTCAGATTAGAGATAGGGCAGCCCTTTGAAACCCTTATTCTCTATTTCTTAATAATAAAGACATTCATCTAATCATGAAGGTTAGAGAAAAATTCTCTAATGTGAAAACTCTAAGGTTAACCTTAAACACTGGGGTTAGTGGGGCCTGGGCTGCTGCACACCCGGTTAAGTTCACATAGTACTAAGTACAAGGACTGGTGCAAGGATCTGGGTTTGAGCCTTCCAACTCCCCACCTGTGGGAGGGAAGCTTTACAAGCATTAAAGCAGGTCTGCAGGTGTCTATCTTTCTCTCTCCTTCTCTATCTCCCCCTCCTCTCTCAATATGTCCTTGCAAAAAAATGGCTACCAGGAGCAGTGGATTCGCAGTGTTGGCACTAAGCCCCAGCGATAACCCTGGAGGAAAAAAATACTGGGGTTATTAATTTTCTCCCCCCTCCCCACAGTCCCTTCCAGCTTCCATGAAGAGTCAACCAACTTATCAGTGGCTTTTCACCTTCTGTAGGTTATACTTCAAATTGAAAATAAGCAGTTCCACCCTAAAACAAGTATTACCCCCATTTAATCAAAATACAGAAAGTTTTCCTCATGGTTGTCACTAATTAGGACACCCTAGAAGGAAACAAACAATGGAAATTCCATTCTTCTCCATCTTCACTCTGAGTAGTTGACCCTCCCTTCCAACTTTTCTGAGGAAATTGAAGTAATAGGAAAGGACTCATTCTCTAGAAAGTCACACTCAACTCTTCTCTTCCTTGATGGAGCTGCATGTGGCATGACTGGCCACTCTCTCCTGATGCAGATACTTCACAGGTTTTGTGGATAAGCTTTCTGAGGGTTCCTTCTCCATCTCTGGAGGCTTGTTCCAGGTACCATTTCCTCTCCATTTCTTCTTCTAGATGCCTTCCTGTTGACCTTCAGGTCATTTGCATTTTTGTCCCTCAAAACAAGGTGGGTAAGTTTCTCATCAGTACTTAGCCACACGTCTTTCCCATCACGGTTTATGCCACATTTACCATTCCGGTAGCGCAAGCCCTAGTCATTCTTGATTTTTCACTTTCTCTCACACCCACATCGACTGGCTTTGCCTTCAAAATGTATTGAAAACCCAACTTCTCATCACTTTCATGGCTACCATCTTTCTCTCTGTCTCTAGCTCTGTCTTTTTATCTGAAATAGGCAGCCTAGAATGTGAGTTCCCAGTGATAACCAAAAGAGAATAAAAAGCATAATCTTATGATTATAGAAAAACCAAATATTTATGTACATGGTAGCAGCAACTGAAGTATCTCTTCTGTGATTTATGTCTCATATCCTTAGGCAATTATCTACTGAGGCCTTTTTTTATTGCTTTGAATGAGTTGATATTTAATATAAATTAGGTTGTCTTTTCTTGAGATCTTCCTTGTGGCACAATCTCTTGCAATTTTTTTATTATCTTAATTTAGTTATTAGATAGAGACAGCCAGAAATTGAGAGGGAAAGAGGTGATAGAGAGGAAGAGAGACTGAAAGACACCTGCAATACTGCTTCTCCTCTCACAAAGCATTCCCCCTGCAGGTAGGGACCAGGGGGCTTGAGCCTAGGTTCTTACTCACTGTAATGTCAATGCTAATCTAGCAACTTTTTGTACTTAAAATGTGAGTGTTTTCCTCTCTGATCCTTTTCATGCCATTAAGTTTTTATTCAAAGGCCAGGGAGATGTTTCTGATGGGCTATTTTCCAGTGCTTATGGCTTTTTATGATTTTCATTTTTCATTCTTCTCTAATTTATTTGGAGATAAGATATTAATGAAGATTGTATTGTGCCCCACTCATCCACCCAGGTATGGATTTGTCTCATCACCATTTATTAACCTTCTTTTCTCTCACCTTTTCAGAAGGTCATCATTGTCACAATGCAAATGTCATTTGGTCATTCCACTGTTATACAATCTATTACAGCAGTATTTCCACCCTGCTTTACCATAGCACTCACTGCTCTGTATTGTCACTATTATTCTTCTCCCTCCCTCTCAGTCTTTAAGTCCCCAGAAGACAGGCAGAGACGCTGAATAGGGTGTGTATGTGTGTGTTGTTGTTGTTGTTACATTTCCATCAGGATTTTGCAGAAATATTAATGCTAACCAGATCAAAATAAATGTTTTCTGAGCCAACAAATAAGTAGCCACCTTAACTTAATGTTGATGCTATCCTTTTTTCAAAAATAGTGTTCATAGAAATAATTTAGTAGAAATTGCCATAAGTATAAAATCCTCACAATGTAGAAAAAGAGTGTAGAAGACCAGGAATGGAGGATTGGCCATCATCTCTGTCTCTGATTATTAACATTTTATCCAACTGTCCGTGATAAGAAAATTTCCTGACATAACTATTCAAGTTAGTTATTGTTGTTCATAGACATAATCTCCAGGTAATATTACCTTATAATTTTCTTCTGAGGTATTACTTAACTGACCTTTAAGAGTGCCTACTATTCCAGTTACCTATCCTCCATCCCTAACAAGCTACTACTGAACTTGGCAGCATTAAGTATCAGTTTATCATGCTTTCTCACAACTTATGGAAGACAGGTTCAGCTAGGTGGATTCATTTAAGGGTCCTTTAAATGGTTGCAAACAGAATTAGCTGAGTCCTAGTCCACTGGTCTAGCATCTCTTTAAACAACCTCTGGATAGTTGGGCTTCCTCACAGCATAGTAGTGTCAATATAACCTAACTTTGGAAGCTCACACTAGAAAAATATTCTGTGAGACACAGATAGAAGTTGAGATTTCTTATTACTTAGTCTTAGAAGTTCAAAAATGTCATTTCTGCCACATTGCTTCTGTCAATCTAGCTAGTACAGAGTCAATAGGAAGAGAACTCTATTCTACTTCTCATTGAGAGGAATGCTAAAAAGAATTTTCACCTATCTTCATCACTTCACATTTTCTCTAAGGAAGAAAAAAAAGGTGTCTTGCAAAGGTTGAATTTACAACAAACTGAAATGTTCTTGTAATTAAATCATGTTTTCATTGTCAACTTAAAAATAGACAAGTGGTAACTAGAAAACTTTCATTTCACAGCAATAGTTTCCATAATTAAAGGTACTTATAGTTTATCAGGAACTAGATATTCCCTCCCATAAACTTATGTAGAAAAAAAATCTATATGTTACTTTCTATCACCAGTATTTCTGAATTAATGATGGACACTCATATTTTAATCTTACACAGAAATTCTTAAAATGATTTCACCCCACAACCTCTCCAGCATTTGCTGCTGTTACCTTTTCTGATGTATGACATTCTCACAGGAGTGAAGTGGTATCTCATTTTTGTCTTTATTTTCATTTCTCTGACAATCAAGGACTTGGAGCATTTTTTCATGTGTTTCTCAGCCTTTTGGATCTCTTCTGTGGTGAATATTCTGTCCACTATCTCTCCCCATTTTTGGATGGGGTTATTTGTTTTCCTGTTGTTGAATTTGGCAAGCTCTTTATTTATTCTGGTTATTAGCCTCTTGTCTGATGTATGGCATGTAAAGATCTCCCATTCTGTGACAGGTCTCATTGTTTGGATAGTGGTTTCTTTTGCTGTGCAGAAGCTTTTTAATTTGATGTAGACCCATAGGTTTATGTTTGCCTTACTAGTCTTTGTAATTGGATCCATTTCATTAAAGATGTCTTTAGAATTTGTGCTGAAAAGAGTTCTGCCAATATTTTCCTCTAAGTATCTGATAGTTTCTGGCCTAACATCCAAGTCCTTGATCCACTAGGAATTTACTTTTGTGTTTGGTGAAATATAGTGGTTCAGTTTCATTCTTCTGCATGTTTCAACCCATTTTTTCCAACACCATTTGTAGAAGAGACACTGCTTTCCCCATTTAACAGTCTGGGCATCTTATCAAAGATTAGATGTCCATAGGTGTGGTGGTTTACTTCTGGACTCTCAGTTCTATTCCACTTGTCATAGTGTCTATTCATGTTCCTGTACCAAGTAGTTTTGGTGACAACATCCCTATAATACAATTTGAGATCTGGGAGTGTGATGCCTCCAGTTCTGTTCTTTCAAGATTTTTTGTCAATTCTAGGTCTTTTGTGGTTCCAGATAAACATTTGTAACATTTGTTCTATGCTCCTAAAAATGTGGTTGGGATCTTGATGGGGATAACATTAAATCTGTATATAGCTCTGGGTAGTATATTCATTTTGATGACGTTAATTCCTCCAACCCATGAACATGGAATATCTTTCCACTTCTTTGTGTCTTTTTCAATTTCCTTGAGTAGTGACTCATAATTTTCAGTATATAAGCCTTTCACTTCTTTGGTTAGGTTTACTCCTAGGTATTTTATTGTTTTTGTTGCAATAGTAAAATGAGTTGATTTCTGGATTTTTAACTTCTCCTAACTTAGTGTTTGCATAGAGCAATGCCACTGACTTTTGAATGTTAAATTTGTAGCCTGACACCTTACTGTATTGCCTGATGATTTCCAAAAGCTTCTTGCTGGATTCTTTAGGTTTTTCTGTGTATACTATCATGTCATCTGCAAATAGGGAGAGTTTGACTTCTCTTCCAATCTGTATCCCTTTAATTCCTTGCTCCTGCCTGATTGCTATGGCAAGAACTTCCAACACTATGTTGAATAGTAATGGTGATAGTAGTCATCCCTGTCTAGTACCTGATCTGAGGTACTAGATGCTTCCAGGTTTTCACCATTGAGTTGGCTGTCCATTTGCTATATATAGACTCCACTATCTTCAGGAATTTTGCATCTATTCCCATTTTTTGTAGTGTTTTGATCATAAAGAGATGTTGTATTTTGTCAAAGGTTTTCTCTGAATCTATTAATATGACCATGTGGGTTTTGGTCTTGCTTTTGTTGATGTGGTGGATCACATTGATTGATTTACGTATATTAAACCAACCTTGCGTGCCAAGGATAAACCTCACTTGGTCATGATGAACAATCTTTTTAATATACTGCTGTATCCAGTTGGCTAGAATTTTGTTTAATATTTTAGTATCTATGTTCATCACAGATATTGGTCTGTAGTTCTCTTTTTTGGTTATGTCCCTGTCTACTTTTGGTATCAAAGTGGTGTTGGCTTCAGGGAAGCTGGAAGGAGTATTCCAGTGTCTTCAATCTTCTGGAAGACTTTTAAAAGTAGAGATATTAGTTCTTCTTTGAATGTTTTGTAGAATTCATTTTTAAAATCATCTGGGCCAGGACTTTTTTTGGGGAAAGGTTTTTGATAACTGTTTCAATTTCATTAGCTGTGATGAGACTATTCTTGTTATTTAGTTCCTCTTTACTTAATTTTAGAAGTTAGTATGTATCTATAAAGTCATCCATTTCTTCCAGGTTCTCTAGCTTAGTGGCATATAGTTGTTCATAGAAGCCTCGCATGTTATGTTGAATTTTTGCAGTGTCTATTGTGATATATCCTCTTTCATTTATGATCCGATTTACTTGGGTCTTCTCCCTTTTTTGTTTTGTGAGTCTAGCTAAAGGTTTGTCGATTTTGTACACTCTTTCGAAGAACCAACATTTACTTTCATTCATCTTTTGTATGGTTTTCTTATTTTCCATGTTATTTATTTCTGCCCTACCTCTAGTGATTTCTGTCCTTCTGGTTGCTTTAGAGATCCTTTTCTCTTCTTCTTCTAGGTCTTTAAGTTGTGCAATCAGGCTGTTTATTTGTGCTTTTTCTTGTATCCTAATGTGTGCTGGTATGGCTATGAAATTCCCTCTCAGTACTGTTTTAGCTGTGTCCCAAATATTTTGATAGCTTGTATCTTCATTTTCATTGAACTCTCAAAACATTTTGATTTCTTCCTTTATTTCTTCTTTGACCCAGTAATTGTTAAGTAGTGTACTGTTGAGCTTCCACATTTTGGTATTATTACTAATCTTTTGTTGATTGTTAAGTGTTAGTTTAATTCCACTGTGGTCTGAGAAGATGCTTGGGATGATTTCAATGCTCTTGAATTTGCTCAAGCTGTCTCTGTGGCCTAACACATAGTCTGTCCTTGAGAATAACCCATGTGGACTTGAGTAAAATGTGTATTCCAGTTTCTTGGGGTGAATGACTCTGAAAATGTTCAATAGTTCTAATTTATCTATCTTTTCATTTAGCTCCCTCATGTCTTTATTGATTTTCTGCCTGGATGAGTAGTCAAGTTAATAGAGTGAGGTGTTAATGTCCCATACTATGACTGTGTTGCTGTTAATATACTGCTGTAGCTCTTTCAGTAGATGTTTGATGTATTTAGATGGCTTCTCATTGGGTGCATAGATGTTAATACTTGTTAAGTCCTCTTGATTGATTGATCCTCTGAGCATTAGGTAGTGTCCATCCCAATGTTTTAATTTTATTTATTTTAAATTCTATCTTGTCAGATATGAGAATTGCTGTTCCTGCTGGTTTTTGTGGACCATTGGCTTCTATGACAGTTTTCTATCCTTTCACTTTGAGTCTGTGTTTGTCTTGTTGAGTTAGGTGGGTTTCCTGTAGACAGTATATTGTGTTTTCTTATCCATATTCCTTCTCTGTGCCTTTTAATAGGTGAATTCAGGCCACTGACATTTATTGATATCAAAGTTTGAAGATACTTTAAAAATCCCTGTAGATTTTTAGAGTGTTCTGATAGATGGCCTGTTTATGGTGGTCTGACTGTTTATAGGAGACCTTTCAGAATTTCTTATAGAGCACTCAGTAGATATCTTGCCATTCTCTTCTGGGTTGTAGTGTTTGTGTGGAGAAGTCTGTGGCTAACCTTATGGTTTTTCCTCTGTATGTGTCTCTTTGTTTTTCTCTTGCAGCCTTCAGGATCCTTTCTTTATCCTTATTCCTTTCCATTCTAAACATGATGTGTCTTGGAGTCTTTAATTCTGGGTTAATTCTGTTTGGGACCCTCTGGGCTTCTTGAACCTTTATGTCTTTGATGTTGTCTAGACTAGAGAAGTTCTCAGCTATTATGTCCTGAAGAATGCTTTCTTCCCCTCCCTCTCTTTCTTCCTCTGGTAAGCAAATAATGCGTATATTATTTCTTTTGAAGTCATCCCATATGTCTCTGTTGTTGTTTTCAGTATCTCTTAGTCTCTTTTTTAGTTGTCTCCAATTTGTCCTCGATCTTGCTAATTCTGACCTCAGCCTCATTTATTCTATTCTCTTTCTCCTCTACTGTTTTCTGGAGTTCATCTATTTTGTTTTCCTGTTCTGATACTGTTTTAGCTTGTTCAGCTAGTTGTGTTCTTAGCTCAGCTATTTCAGCTTTCAGCTCTCTAATAACCTTGAGATAATTAGTGTTTTCTTCCAGAGTCTCATTTGTTGTTTCTACATTTCTGATGACAATTCTTTCAAACCCTTTACTCACTGCTGTGATTACTTCCTTGACTAGTGTTTGGAGGTTGACCTCATTATTTTGTGCTTCCCCCTTTGGGGGGATTTTAGCTGTACTCTTGTCCTGGTTCATTTCTCCAATATTTCTTCTTGTTGGTTTAACCATTTTATATAGTATGTTATGAGGTCCCTCTCTCAACACTTTTCAAATTACTGATCACTCTTGTCTGGACGCACTTGTGTCTAAGTAAGGTAATTAAATGGTTCAAAGTTGTAGAAATTGATAGTTGTTTCAATATTGTTTTAATCCCTGAGTTGGAGCTCAGTAGCTTAAAAGCCTCTTTTGTTCTTCTTCCCTGTAGGCTATGGGAGCCTGAGGGCCTTTAAAGTATAAGTAGGCTTCTTTGCTTAATCACTGACTCCTGAACAAGAGTTAAAGCAGGGTGGGACAGAGCTAATCCAGTGGCTATGCAAAGAGACTTGCACAGCCCCACCACTAGGCCACAGAGGTATAGATCTTCTCCTGAGTTTCCTGGTTAGTTCATCCCCTGGTGTCAGCACAGGGCCTCCCTGCCACTGCTGCAGCTTCTGAGGGCAGCAGCAATGAAGTATCACAGTTGCATTTGGTGAGCTTTAGGGGAGTCCTCTCCTCCCTTCAGCTGTCCCCTTGTTGGTGAAACAGACTGGAGGTGATGTCTTAATTGGCAAACTGACAAACTGTTACCAGTCACCTAATCTCTCCCTAGGCTCTTCTCTGTCCAGGAGCCACACGTGTTTGCACTCACCAGTTACTCGGTGGGTTCTCGGAGTCATTCCAGTTCTCTTGTTGTGGTCCCAGGCAATCTCCCTTGTTATTCCTAGTTGACCCAGGAGAGAAGAAGAGAGAAACACAGCTGCCACTGCTCTGCTGCCAAGGACAATCTTCGAAGCTAATTATCTAAAGATTAGAGAAAGGATATCTTTTAATTAATTTCAAACCCTGGATTGAGTACTAAGCAGAAACTTGAAAGAAAGATTTCCAATAGGAAGTGGTAGTTATAGAAGTACCTTCCTTCCCCTAAGGATTACCATTTAATTTTCAGCATTGATTTGAAATAAATGCTCGGATGATCTCCAAGGAAAGACAGTTTCAGTTATAAACCTAGTGGAGAAGCACACAGTATAATACGCCAACTATAAGTTGAGCTCCTTTTGAAAACCAACTGCCACACTCTTGCTATGCTGTGGTTCCATAGGGGTGTTTTATGTTTACACATTCATTGTATTCTTGGTTAAATGTCTTGGAGGATCCATCTTGGATAGGATACTACCTCTGGTCTTAACTGAATTTTCTAGGTGTTTTTTCACCTCCCGACATTCAACATACTGTATGACACTTTGAACTTTGACAAATGACTTACCACATATATTTTTACTTTGTTTAAAATTAATAAATAGACTTAGAATTGGCTGTTATCATTTTTTGCTTTATTAATTTATTTTTTAGTCACTTTACTTTAGTTGTGGTCACATGTGTACAGTTTATATATATATATTTTTTTTTTTTCCCTTTTGTTGCCCTTGTTATTTTATTGTTGTAGTTATTATTGTTGTTGTTATTGATACCATCAGTAAATAGGACACAGAAAATTGGAGAGAGGAGGGGAAGACAGAGAGGAGGAGAGAAAGATAGACACCTGTAGACCTGCTTCACTGCCTGTGAAGCAACCCCCCTGCAGGTGGGGAGCTGGAGGCTCAAACCAGAAATCTTATGCAGGTCCTTATGCTTCGCGCCATGTGCGCTTAACCCACTGTCAGACTCCCTGTTATCTTTTTTTTTTTTCAGTAGCCACCAAGGTTATCGCTGGGGTTTGACATCTGCAGAATAAATTCATAGCTCACCTGTGGCCATTTCCTTCTACTTCTTCTTCTCCTTCTTCTTTCTTTCTTTTATTTGATAGGACAGACATAGATTGAGAGGGGAGAAGGAAAAGAAAGAGAAAAAGAGAGAGAGAGACACCTAGCACTTGCTGCACTGCTTATGAAGTGTCCTTCCTGCAGGTGTGGATAGGTATCTTGAACCTGAGTCCTTGCACATGTTAATGTGTATGTGCTACAGCCCAGTCCCTCTATTGTCAAATTTATATTAAATTAAGGAAGCACACTGTATCAGATTAAGCATTAAATTACCTGAAGTTTGCTTCTACAATTCAATAGCAAAATAACATAAACATTAATAGCAGTAATAAAAACCCAACTGTAAGTAGTAACAATAATAGAAATAATAAGACTAAGAACTTGCTTAAGGAATTCTCCAAGGAAGATGTACAAAAGACCAACAAGTACATAAAAGGATGTTCAGTATAAAGCAGTGTGACAGGAGCCTCTATCTCTCTCCCTCTCTAACACTCCCCTTCCCTCTTGACTTCTGGCTGTCTGTATCCAATAAATAAATAAATAGTCAAAAAGTTTTTGGAAAAAAAATGTGGAATGGACAAGAATGGCAAGGAAGACTATGAGTCAGGCTGGAATCATCAATGAGCAAGAGATGAGGACAGTGAAGAAAAAAATGGATAAGATTGAACTGATGGCATCATTAGGGAGACTACATCTACATTTTTTTTCTGTCATGTCTAGAGATTCACCTCCAGAATGACTTTTTTTTTCAGGTTAGGAAAAAATGTTAGATGGGACAGAGGGAGGGAGACTGAGAGAAAGAGGGAGAGGAAGAGAGGATCCATAAAGCTGAGACTTCCTTCAGTGCTATGGTAGTCAGACACAGACTGGGTTGTGCATATGGTAAACAAGCACACTAGCCAGATGAGCTATTTTGCCAGCACAGTTCTAACATGTTTAAAGATGAATCTGATAATAAGAATCAGGAAGAGGTGCAACCCAGGAGATGTCCAGTGACTAGAATTGTGGACTTAAAAGCATGAGGCAATGAGTTTGATCCCTGGTATGTCATGTGCCAGAGTGATGCTCTGGTTTTCTTTCTCTCTCTCTCTCTCTCTCTCTCTCTCTCTCTTTCTCTTCTTTCCTTTTTATTTTTTAATTTATTTTCCATTTGTTACCCTTGTTTTATTGTTGTTGTAGTTATTATTGTTGTCATCATTGTTGGATAGGACAGAGAGAAATAGAAAGGAAATAGAGAGGAAGGGAAGACAGAGAGGGTGAGAGAAAGAGAGACACCTGCAGACCTGCTTCACTGCTCGTGAAGAGACACTCCTGCAGGTGGGGAGCTAGAGCCTTGAACCAGGTTCTTTAGGCCTGTCTGTAGGCTTCACGCCATGTGCACTTAACCCACTGCACTACTGCCCCACTCCCCTGGTTTTCTCTCTTACATTCATACATAAAACTTTTTAATAAATAGCAATAATGATAATCTGGTAGCATAACCATCTAGTCTGAGGGTTTCTTGGGTCAATCTGAGAAAGAATTTAATCACAAATTTTGACATGGAATATTGTCTGTTTGCTTGTTTTAGAAAAGATACCAATTAAAGCAGAGCATTGATTTGATCCCAAGTAATGAGAAAAAGCCTGACTCCTTGCTCCTCAAGGGGCAGAAAATGTATTTTTATTTCAGCAAAGTAAAAGGGTAACAAGCAAGGGCTTGAGCCAAAAATCTAATTTAAAAGATAGTACACCCCTGAAAAGGAAAGGGCAGGAAGTCTTTGTAAAGGTAAGGGGATTTGGAGTTTATAAAAGCTCCAATTTCAATTCCCCCTACCCCCATCCATGACTGACTAACCTGTATTTACTCAGTTTGGCTCACTCCTTGTGATTTGCTCATACAAAGATGAGCAGACACTTGTCTCTGAAGTCAGCCATCTTGTGTCTTGTTTCTTGGTGATGATTTATGGTCCCCACCACTTTGGATGTTACTTAACGGTGATTTAAGACTGATGTATGTGGACATGGGTGGATATGAGGAAGGAGTAGAAGGACAATTACTTGCTGATTTCCAGCTCTTAAGATTAGTGAGGAAGTAATCTGCTCCTCCATGTCCCAGAGTGAAGCATTTTTAGCATTTTGAATTAACAGTGCCTAAATCTTGTAAAGGATCTAACCCAAGAAGGTAACTGACAGTAACTGAATCTTCTCTCTGCAAAGTCCATCCTGTTATCTCTTTATTCCTTTTTGGTGATATTCTATATATATTTTTATTCTTGTTTATTTGTTATTGCATAGAGACAGAGATAAATTGAGAGAGAAGAGGAGATAGAAGAGATAGAAATGGAGAGAGAGACAGACAGACAGACAGACAGACATGCAGCCTTGCTTCACCACTTGTGAAGCTTTCCTCTGCAGGTAGAGACCAGGGGCTTGAATCTGGGTCCTTGTGCATTGTGGTTTGTGTACTTAATGATGTGGTGCATCATCCCCTGGCTCCATGATATTCTATATTTTTAAAAATTAAATTATCCTTATCCTTCCCTCCCTATACCCCAGCCCTCTTCTATCTAGCTAGTCTACTTCAGTAGCATCAAAGAACTAGAAAATTCCAACTGCAATTCTCCTGTGCCTCTGGGTCCTCAATGGTGTGGTTCCTAGGATTTTCTCTTGTCACTAAAATTTGTTATAACTTCAATTACATTCTGAGTCAATATGGTCAGCAAAGTCACGCTGGGTTTTCTCCTCCACTCAGAGGAATCATAGTGAACCCCAAGTAATTTCTGATCTCCAGCCACTGTATCTGTGCATATTCTGACCCTTTTTCCTGTGACTTTGTCTCTTTGACATTTTACTGACATAAATAAGATAAAAAATATTCTTTTTTTTTATCCCTCCAGGGTTATTGCTGGGCTCGGTGCCTGCACCATGAATCCACCACTCCTGGAGGCCATTTTTCCCCTTTTTGTTGCCATTGTTGTTGTAGCCTCATTGTGGTTATTATTATTGCCATTGTTGATGTTGTTCATTGTTGGATAGGACAGAGAGAAATGGAGAGAGGAAGGGAATACAGAGAGGGTGAGAGAAAGATAGACACCTGCAGACCTGCTTCACCGCCTGTGAAGCGACTCCCCTGTAGGTGGGGAGCCGGGGGCTCAAACCGGGATCCTTATGCGGGTCCCTGTGCTTTGCACCACATGCGCTAAACCCACTGCGCCACTGCCCGACCCCAGATAAAAAAATATTCTACTGGATTGATCACCTTAGGAATAATCATTGTAGTTTTTATCTATTCTATGTTTTCAGCCCATAGCATTCTGTTTTATTTTCACTTATTTTTTTTTATTGAGGAGTGAATGGTTTACAGTATAGTCTTTTTTTCCCCACCACTCCTGCCACCAAAGGTCTGTGTCCTCATCCTCACCTCATCTATAACCACTATAATTCACCCACAATCTTAGATATAGGTTGACTTCTTTTTTCACATTCATATGTTCAATTCTCTATATTCTGCACATGAGTGAAGCCATTCTGTAGTTGTCTTTCAACTTCTTACTTACTTGAGTAAGCATAATATTCTCCAATGCCATCCACTTTATCCCAAAGGACAGAATACCATCTTTTTTATTGCTGAATAATACTCTGATATATATATTATAACTTTTTATCCAATCATTTGTCAAAGGGCATTTTGGTTGTTTCCAGGTTTTTGCTATTGTGAATAAAGCCGCTATGAACATAGGGGTGCATAGATCCTTTCAAATCAGTGTGATTATATCTGTTGGCTAAATGCCTAGGAGTGAAATTGCTGGGTCATAAGATATTTCCATTTGTATTTATATTTATTATTATTATTAGTTAGTTATTAATGATTGACAAGATTGTGGGATACAATTCCCACCACCATCAGAGTTCCACATCCCATTCCGTCCATTCCTATTCTTTATCCCTCTGGGATCATGGATCCAGGATCATTATGGTATGCAGAAGGTGGAAGGCCTGGCTTCTGTAATTGCTTTTCTACTGGACATGGGCATTGGCAGGTGGATTCATAGCCCCAGCATGTCTCTATCTTTTCCAAGTGGAGTAGAGCTCTGGGGACGTTGGGTTCCAGGACACATAGGTTAGGTTATCTGCCAAGTGAAGTCAGGTTGGTGTCATGATAGCATCTGCAACTTGGTTGTTGAAAAGCACTAAGATATAAAGCAGAACAATTTGTTTAGTAATCAGAAACCTAAAGGTAAGAATATAGCAGATACGATTTGGCATCTTCATGTTGGAAGGAGCTAGGAAGTCTATTTTAGATATATTCCAAGGGGCCCATGACTTTAGTAAATTTTTTCTGAGTCCAATAACTAACATGCAGGTGAGCTGGAAGTATTGTCTGGGAAGATAGTGTCATAGCTGGGAATAGTACTAGAAAACTGGCTCTGTACAGAGTGTAGGTCCCCCAAATGGGAAAAGGATGTAAATACCACTAACTATAAACCCCATCAAATCTGACCTATGTCTATCCATATTTAGCACAGGAGCCATATTATTCTCCATAATGGCTGCACCAATTTATACTCCCACCAGCAGTTTAGTAGGGTTTCTTTCTCTCCACATTCTCTCCAACACTTACTTCTTGTCTTATTGATTGAACCCATTCTCACAGGTGTGAGGTGGCATCTCAATATGGTTTTAACTTAGCTTCTCTAATGATGAGTGAACTGGACCATTTCCTCATATGTCCGTTGGCCATGTATATCTCTTCTTTAGAGAACTATCTATTCATATCTTCTGCCCACTTTTTTATTGGGCTACTCTTTTTTTTGGTTAAGCTATATGATTTCTTTATAGATGTTTTATATAAACCATTTGTCTGAAGTGTAATATCCAAATATATGTTTCCCATTTGCTGGGTTTCCTGATCATCCTTATGAAATTTTATTTTAATGTGTAGAAGCTTTTCAATTTGATATAGTCCCATTTACTCATTCTTGTTTTTGTTTCCCTTGCCCATGGGGTGAAGTCTCCAAATACACCTTTAATGTTAAGTTCCTGAAATGTTTTGCCAATGTATTCTTCTATGTGTTTTATACTTAGAGGTCTAATACCCACATCTTTGATCAATTTTGAGTTAAGTTTCATGCTTGGTTTTAGGTGGTGACCTAGTTTCATTTTTCTACTTGTAGTTATCCAATTCACCCAACACAATTTGTTAAAGAAACTATCTTTTCCTTGTTGGACAGTTTTGGCTCCTTTATTGTATATAATGTGCCTATACATGTGTGGGTTTAGTTCTGGGCTCTCTATCTATCCTGTGCCATTGGTTCATATGTCCATTTTGTTCCAATACTACATTGTTTTAACTACTATTGCTTTGTAATATAAACTGAAATCAGGAATTGTGATGCCTCCATTTTTGCCTCAAGAGTACTTCTGCTATTTTCCACACAAATTTTTGGATAATTTTTCCAGTGTCCCAGCTGAAGTTTAGCCAGGTTGGTGGATTCAATGGTTGTCAATATTTGTTGTTTTGGGAAGAGGGTTTTTGATGTTTGGTGTTAGTCCATAGCCATGCCTTCTTGAAGTCACATTCTGTTTCAAATATAGCAAGCCATCTTTAACCACTGACCAAGGGGTATCTCCCTGACATGTTATGGAACTGGTTCCTATCATAAAATAGCTTTGGGTTAGAGATAATCTCACAGATCCAACACAAATAGACAACCTTCAAAACTGATTGGAATGTCCTAGTTCTCAAATGAACAGACATCGATACCATCCTGTTAGGGTTTCATTGCCAGGCTAATAAAAAGGAGATGAAATTTTATCTTTTTAGAAGCATAAGGCATCCTTCCTACTTTACTTCCTTCATACAGTCTTTGCCAGTGCACTAGCCTCTCAGCAAAGAATGTTTACTTGAAGGTTAAAAGTTGAGTTAACATGTTTGTTTACTGGCCACCTTCTAAAGGTCCCTATTCTTTTTATTTTCTTGCCATCAGGGTTATCACTGGGACTCAGTGCCAGTGCTACAGACTCACTGCTCCCTGTAGCCATTTTTCCTGTTTTGTTTTGTTTGATAGGACAGAGAGAAATTTAGAGGATAGAAGAGATGGAGAGGAAGAGAGAAAGATAGACACCTACAGACCTGCTTCACTATTCTTAAAGCATCCTGGCTTCACACCAGGAGTGGAGCCTCAAACACAAGTCCTTGCACGGATGCTTGTGCATAGTACTATGTGTGCTTAACCAGGTGCTCCACCACCCAGCCCCAAGATCCCAAGTCTTGTCCTTATTAATTTTGACACTTGTACTCTGTTGTTGGCACATACCTCTGTGGACAGAGTCCAGAGACAAGTCAGTTGGCACACCATTCACTAATATCTGAGGAAAGAGAGAACATTTCCAACTCAGTGTTCTTGGATTTCTTACCTATCTACTCCATGCAAGGACAATCATTTCCTACTCATTTAAAAAAATTTATACTGCATCTTCCTTGAATGTTCTGATATTTTTCAAACTGTTCTCATCATGGTATATGGATACCAAAACTACTCCTAGTGTAAGAGAAATCTGTTGGCCAAGATAATAAAGTCATTATCAAAAACATCCTTATTTTCTGAAACCTCTATTGTTATATAGATTTATAAATCCCACAAGATATTCACTACTTTTCTTATGTGTAATATTTTTAAATAGCCCCTGAAGAAGACTATTACACCTTATCAGGTAGGACACCTGCCTTTTTATGTGTTTGACCCAGTTAAAAGCCTCCAGTACTAAATGGAAGTATCACAGCGCTAAAGGAAGACTTAATGTTGGAGCTGTGATACCTCTCTCTCTCTCTCTCTCTCTATCTTTCTCTCTCTCTCTCTCTCTCTCTCACACACACACACACATTTGCACCTGGAAAGCAATCCCTAAGCACCCTATTTTGTAATATAAATATAAGACATTCTTAGGACCTGCACATGGACCCAGGTTTGAAACCCTGTTCCCCACCTTCAGGGGAAATTTTCTAGATCAGTGAAGCATGTCTGCAGCTGTCTCTCTCCCTCTCTATCTCCCATCACCCCTCTCAATTTCTCTCTGTCCTTTCTAGTAAAATGGAAAAAAAAAAAAAAAAAAGGCTGCTGGGAGCAGTGGATTTGTAGTGCCAGCACTGAGACCCAGTGATAATCCTGGAAGCAGATAAATTAAATAAATAAATAAATTAGAAAGACATTCTTTGGAAATGTCTCCATGTATTTGGTCAGTTTTTTTTTAACATTTAACTTTTTAAATTTGTTTAATTTTTTTATTCCCTTTTGTTGCCCTTGTTGTTTTATTGTAGTTATTATTGTTGTTGTTGCTGTTGGATAAGACAGAGAGAAATGGAGAGAAGAGGGGAAGACAGAGAGGGAGAGAGAAAGACAGACACCTGTAGACCTGCTTCACTGCCTGTGAAGCGACTCCCCTGCAGGTAGGGAGCCGGGGACTCGAACCGGGATCCTTATGCCGGTCCTAGCACTTTGCGCCAAGTGTGCTTAACCCACTTTGCTACCGCCTGACTACTGTATTTGGTCAGTTTTATTTTTTAAAAAATAGGATTAGCACACTGAAGTATGATCAATGTTAACCATTGCTTCAAATCCTTTATTTTAATGCTGTGATTGTTTATTTTTAAAAGTTATTTACATTCCCTCACAAGTAAAAAGAACCTGCTGGTTTATTATAATAAAAAGTCAGTACAAGATCTTTCTCTTTTGTAATTTTTTAACTTAAAGTCTTGAAGAAAGGCATCTGAAGCAAAGGGCACCAAAGGTTTAATTCACATGTGTCCAATATCCTGGTTTCTCTTACTCTGAACCTTCAGGTTCAACAATGTTTGTTTGACCAAGGTCTTTAATTGAGGTTACCCAGTATACCCTTTTGGAAAGAAGTCTGTGATAAAAGAAGAAGGAAGCAGAAGAGGAGGGGGGAGGAGGAGGAGGAGGAGGAGGAGGAGAAGAGGAGGAGAAGACGAGGAGGAGGAGGAGGAGGAGGAAGGGGAAGAAGAAGGAGGAGGGGGAGGAGGAGGAGAGGAAAAGGAAGAAGAAGATCATGGTAAAGAAAGAAGCCACTAAGAGCAGTCTTATCAGAGCCCCCATACATCCTTGTAGAAAATCTCACTCCCTGAAGAATTTGGTCCACACTCTTGAGCATTCCAAAGTCTGCAACTTTCCATGGGGACATATGGACCATTGACAGTCAGCAGCTGTCAAGCGGACAGACCGTGCACACCCAGCTGGTCAATTGAGGCCATGTCTAGACAAAATGAATGAATACAGCTCGTCAGTTCCATTTGGCCATCCCAGCAATTGATGGCGACCAGCCCCAGGCACATCACTCACAGAGAAGAGCTTGGGACTGTGGATGTCAGCAGAGAGGAGCTGACAACCACACCATGGCCCTGGCTGCCCAGGGCAAACAACACACACACTGTGATGATAAAGGAAGGACTTGCTGAGGGACTATCTGTCTGTCTTCATTCTAGTCAGCCTCCTTGTTTCAATTCCCCATTACCAACCTGCCCACCTCAAAAAGCATTCCCTAAAGTCACCTCAATAGGTATCCTGTCTCTGGGACTGAGTGGTGGTGCACTGGGTTAAGCGCACATAATACAAGGAACAAGGACCCACGCAAGGATCCTGATTTGAGCCACTGGCTCCCCACCTGCAGGGGAGTCACTTCAAGAGCAGTGAAGCAGGTCTGCAGGTGTCTATCTTTATCTCTCCCTCTCTATCTTCCTTCCCCTTCTCAATTTCTCTTTGTCCTATCCAGAAAAAAAAAAAAGCAAAATGATGGCCACAGGAGCTGGGAATTTCTAGTGCAGACATTGAGCCCTAGCGATAACAATGGAGGCAAAAAAAATAAATAAATAAAGTTATCCTGTCTCACAGATGGTACTAACTTAATTTTTGAAAACCTAGAAGTCCTTCTTGTTATCAAAAGCTAAACAAGATGAAAAAGGAACCCTGGGGCTGGGTGGTAGTGCACCCATGTTACCATGCACTAACACCCAGGTTCAAGCCTACCATCCCCACCTACAAGAGGAAGCCTCATGAGATGTGAAGCAGTGTTGCAGGTGTGTCTCTTTCTCCCTTTCTGCTTCTTCTCCCTCTCAATTCTGTCTCTATCAAAACAAAAGAAAGAAAGAAAGAAAGAAACCTTTCAGAAACTGAGTTTTCCCACTACTATCATCACAAATGGAAGAGAAAAAAAATACAGCATACTAAAGCTATAAGCTGTTCATCCCCATTCAGACTAAACTTTACAACCTTCATTTTTAAAAAATCTCTTGAAGAATTCCAAAAGGCATCCTCTCTTCAACCTGAAACATTTATCTGGAAACTTAACAGCAACTCTACTGATAGAACAGTCTTTGTTTTTGTTGATAAGTTGAAATTGCCCTGTTCTCACTTCTTTTTTAAAAATTATTTATTTATAAATGAGGGAGAAAGAGAACCAGAGCATCACTATGGCACATGAGGTACCAGGGGTGGAACTCAGAACCCCATGCTTGAGAATCCAACACCATTAACCATTGCACCACCTCAGTCTTTGTTATGGATAAAGAAAACTAGTTATCAAAAGGAGGGGCATAAGCTACACAATGTTTGGACATAACAAAATTACACAGCCTCCAAGGACTTCAAGGCTGATGTGAAGAACCCCAAACTTCTCACCAAACACGTGGCCCCATGCAGAAATATGCCAAAACAACACAGTTTGGGCTCATTGTATCTCAATTAATACTATAATGAGCTTTCTTATATAGCCAAATCCTTAATCTGCCCTATCAAAAACTACGTCTGCTCAGGAAAAAAAAAAAAAAAAAAGGACTCATGTTAATTCTGCTTAATGCTTGACAGTGGTTAAGCACCATTAATACACCATAATTTCATTGTATGTTATTGTAATCATATCAGCGTATATCTCGGTGGCTACGCAAGCTCAATAGGCAGCCATGAATTACAGGTCATGTGACTCCGCTTCAATAAGAACCCATCTTCCATCACAGCCAGACCTCCTCTGCCCTCCCCACAGTCAGTAGCCTAAGCAGGTATTAATAAAGGTCTCCTTTTTTAAATTGCACAGCTCTAAATGGTCTTTAAGGGACCCAGCAGTAATCTCAAGATCCCTATATTTTAGCAGGAAAGCAGGACAGAGGAATTAATAAGAGCCCTTTCTGTGTAAACTGCTCCCTGCTCTAAGGCTATAGCGCGATGTCAGGGCGCTAAGAGAATTTTAAATGCACAGGATGGATTGTTTGTGTTGCAAAAGCGAAACAGGGGGCAAAGGCTAAGAGACTTGAGAAAATTGAAAGACTGCCAGGGATGCTGGGATGCAAATAGCAACAAAACAGGGATAAATGCTCTTGCTCACATATGCAGGAGTCCTGCAGAAGGGGGGGAGAAAAAGGTTATTAATTTCCACCAGGCTGTATCTTACAGCTGGTGGCTCAGCATCAGTTTTTGGTGTAATGAAAATGGTCTGAGCAGAAGATAAATGGTTCATAAAGTGGACCATTTAGATGCAATCGAGGCTCAATCTGCCCAGTGACTAATCACGTCCCCCCACTAAAGCTGAATCCCACTAGCAGACTTTTTTTATTTCTTCTCCGGCTGTACCAGTGAATTGTAGCCGGGTCTAAGTTCAAGGCAGGCAGAGAATTATCTTGATTTATTAGCACGCTCCCTGGCCATGCCACTCGCTCGGCTGTGCCTTTGTGGGCTCCTGCCCTGTTGCTGTCGGAGTGTAATTTTTACTGTTCCCTAGTGACTAGTACACAGCATCATTTTCAGCCTCGAGAAAAATGGGCTGCTTTTGCACCTGTAATTTTTCTTCTTTTGCCGCTGAAGGTATATAATATATCTCTAAAGTGCGTAATAAGTTTCTGAAAAACGTGTTTTTAAAAGAAATTGATTCCCATGGTTTATAAGCCCAAGCAAGGCCACCTAAGGAAATGCACCAGATTGCAAAGGTGTACCTACTTGGCAAGGCAGCCATTTTCCCCCTTCATTTAACAAATCCTGACTTCTTGTCCAGAGCAGAATTCCAGACATTTCTCTATACTGTCAGCAGCTTCTCATAATGAACTCTGATCAAATGAAAATGCTGTTTATCTTGAGACTTTACAAGTCCTGATTATGTATAAAATCGAGTATAATCTTTCATAATGACGTTTAATTGAGAGAAAAAAAAAAGATTCCAGTAGGAGAGCATTCAGCTGCATTGGTTCAATGCTCCTCTGCAGAATGCCATTTATAGATCTTCAATTATGACATTATTATATACAGCAGAAGAGTCAACTCATTGGTCCCCCATATTTGAGATCTATGAAACATCAGTGTGGGTGTGATTTTCCTTCTTTGAACCAGGAGTGATTCACAAAAGTCCTGCTTTTATGACAATCAGGAGCACCATTTACAAATGAGTTCTGACTCATCACCTGTGATCTTGTACACACCTTCAGAGGGGGAATCCATGTCCCTAAGGACACTGTGAAAACTCATGTCTCTTTTTATCTTATTTTTAACTAGAGCACTGCTAAATTCCAACTTATGGTGATGCTGGGGATTGAACATGGTACCTTTGGTGCTTCAGGCATGAAAGATACTTTGCATAACCACTACTCTATCTTCCCAGACTGCCCCCATCCTCTCTACTTTGAAGTTCCAAATGTCCGAACTGAATTTTATTAATAACCCAAATGATGGGGGGGGGGGTTAAGCCTGTGAATCCTTAGCCCATCAAAGATTAACTGTCTGTTTGCTGAAAGAACCTGACAGACAGGGTAGGTAAACTAACTAGAATAAGCAGGGGAAATGCAGGTGGAGATATCAATGACCATACATCTTCTATAGAAAGAGCCCAAGCCTCAGACACCTGCCCCTACAGTTTCCATGCCTTCAAGATCATCAGTTTTCTGAAAGCAGTAGCAGGGATAGATTCATTATTTTCCAAACAGCCCCTCAGACCTACATCTATCTCTTGGGCAGGGTGAGTTTTCACCTGCCTTTTCCTCCCCTCTTCACAGAGCTCTGACCCATTTGCCTAGGAACAGGAAGACAAGCAGGCCTGTGTCATGTTACCCACACCTACAGTTTGGCAAGAAAAATGAAAAAAAAAAAACTGGAGAAATCTTAGTCATAATTTGCAACTAAATATATCAGCACAAGATGCCTGTAATAACACAAACCAGAACAACCAATGCTTTCTGTCATTCTTATAACACACATTCATTGCATACTTAGTATGTGTCAAATCATATGAGAGGTTTGCAGAACACACAGATAAATGAGGCAGAGTCCCTTCCTCACAAGCTTGCCGTCTTGACTGACGAATGAATAAATGGATACATGTCTCTGGCCCAGCTGGTGCTCAATAAATCTGAAGTAATCACGCCAGGAGTCAGTAGCCTCCAGTTCTCATCAAAGCCACAATGGATTGGTGTGGCTTTGGGGAAGTCACTTCACTTCTCTGTCCCTTGGTCCCATAACTATAAATGAGGATAAGGGTCTTTGCCCCATTGATTACTCTAGACGATCTGGAGAATGAATGTGATGGCATTTACACAATGGCTTAGACATGCCACAGAAAAGTAGGGAATTATTACTATTGCCTGAAAGATCAAAGGCAGTCATGGAGTTATGAACACCAGGTCCTGCCCCAGGGCACCTGACTGAAGAGTAAGTTAAAATACAGCATGATTTGGCTCACCAATTTATGTGAGTGGGTGTGAGCTTGCCTTAGCCCCAGAGAAAGGAGTGAATTGCCCTAAATTGCAACAAATACACTAGCAAAAGTGTGTGCAGATGTGCATAGTATGTCAAAAAAATGTCTTGGAACGATTCCATCTCTGAACATTTCCATAAATCACTGGTGTCTGAGACTTCATTTGTTTCGGTTACATTCTGAAGTGGCCTTTGACACTATATTATAATATCTTGGGAAATGGTATCCTGGCTAAAGAGTGTGACTGTTAAAATTGATTTAGCCAGAATTGTCTGGTGGCTCACAAATTATAGTACATATATTATCATATGCAAGGACCCAACCTTGCTCAATCCTCTGGTCTCCACCTGCAGTGGGAAGCTTCATGAACAATGGAGGGGCAATGCTACAGGTGTCTTCCCTGCTCTTTGTAGTTCTCTGTCTCTCTCATACCCTCTTTGTCTCTCATCCTCTATCAAAGAAGAAGGGAAGGGGAGTAGGAGAAGGGGGAGGAGAGAAGGAGGGGAAAGAGAATGAGAAGGGCAAGGAGAAAAGGGGGAAAGGAAATGAAGGGAAAAGCAGAAAGGGAAAGAAAAGGAAAGTAGTAGATATATGCAGGAGCCAAGCCTTATCAGTAACCCTGGTGGCAAAAAAAAAAAAAAAAAAAAAACAGCCTAGCTAGGGAGTTAGCAATAGCATCAGTGTCAGACTCTGATGCCTGAGTTCCCAGAGGTTTCAGGTTCAATCCCCAGCACAACTATAAGCCAAAGTTCAGCAGTAAAAAAATAAATAAATATACTTTAAAAAATCATTTTTGTGGGTCAGGCAGTGGTGCACCTGGTTAAACACACACACACTACAGAGCACCAGGACCCAGGGTCAAGCCCCTGGTCCCCACCTGCAGGGGTAAAGCTTCACAAGCAGTTAAGCAGAGCTGCAGGTGTCTCCGCTTCTCTCCCTGTCTATCTCCCCCTCTCAATTTCTCTCTGTCTTGATCGAGTAATAAACAAACTAGTCAATTAATACATAATTTTTTAATTATTTAGCCTATAAAATAAATGCTAACTCACAAGAAGAAGACAGATGTTCATGGGGTGAGACTATTTTCCTAGATGAAAGCATAGCTTATGCTGTGCATGGGCCAGCCTTTTTGAAAATATTCCTTGATTACGTCACCCCAGAGAGAGGAAGACCAGCTCAACACAGGACCCTTCAATGCAAGACCTATTCAACACATTGCTAGAATTTCTTTTTCTCAGCTTTCATTTATGGTGGTCCCAGGAACTGAACGTGAGAAACTCAGACTATAGATGTTTGTACTGCACAGTCATAGAAGCTGGAAAGACTGAGGTCAAGGTGTCCATAGCTGGTAAAACTTCTCTTCATAATTTACAGTCAGTCATTTTCCCATTGTGTCTCCACATGGTGGGGAATGATCTCTCTCATATCTCTTCTTAAAGAGACACTAATCCTATCAAAGGGGCTCCAAGTCATGCTTAGTCACCTCCCAAGTGCACCCCACCTCCAAACACCAACACTTTGGAGATTAGGTTTAATAATCATGGTGTGTGTGTGTGTGTGTGTGTGTGTGTGTGTGTGTAAGAGAAAGAGAGGAGGAGGAAGAGAAGTAATGCTGCAGGTGTCTGTATCTCTCTCCCCTTTTTAAATTTTTTTGATATCTTTATTTATTGGATAGAAGTCGAGAGAGAAGTGAGAGAAAGAGAAAGAGGGGAGGATTAGTAATGCTGCAAGTGTTTCTCTCCCCTTTTTAATTTTTTTTTACTATATTTATTTATTGGATAAAGACAGCCAGAAATCAAGAGGGAAGAGAGAGAGAGAGAGAGGGAAGAGGAAAAAGAAGGAGGAGGAGGAGGAAGAGGAGGAATGCTACAGGTGTCTCCTCTTTTTTAAATTTTTTATTATATTTATTTATTTATTTATTGGATATAGACAGCCAGAAATCAAAAAAAAAAAAAAAGGAGGTAATAGAGCAAGAGGAAGGGGAGAGATACCTGCAACACTGCTTCACCACTAAGAAAGCTTTCCCCTTGCAGGTGGGGACCAGGGACTAAATCTGGGTCCTTGAGCATTGTAACATGTGCACTCAACCAGGTAAGCCACCACCCAGCTCCCCTTTCACTTTTTCTATCTCCCTCTTCCTCAATTTCTGGTTGTTTCTATCTAACAAAAACATAAATAAATAAATATTTTGAAAAATACAATTAATAAATAATACATTTTTTTAAAAAAGGAAGTAGGTTCAAAGCTGGGGTACACACACTGAAAATTAGGCACCCTTCCAGTAGGTTAACTTGCCAACCCCAACAAATGCATTTTGGAGAGGACACAAACATTCAGTCCATAGCATTCGACTGAGGAGAAAGGACGTTACTGGCAATAGTGAGGGCTGAAGTCAGACTAAGAACTCCTAGAAATTTTTTTTAATAATGTGCAAAACAGCAAAAAAAACATAGGGATGTTTGCCTGACATATATGTGGAAAGACAAGTACATATTATTGCTACCACACAAGTCTTAGAAAACTGAATTGCTTACCACTTTTGAGTTGCAAAGAAAATCAACACGTTATTAGGTTGTCTCGAAAAGAATATTTGAATTAATCCAGTATCTACTTGTCTCTAAGTTAAGATAATTATGACAACTGAATAAAATATTTATCAATGACAAATTGAATCCAAGTCCTCTGAAACACTGAGAGAGCTATTTTTACAAGCCAATGGAAAAGGAGGTATAAGACCTGTTGATAGTAGTCCAGGTAGTGTCTCCCGATGCTATAAATACTGAAGGACAGATTAGCCAACTGGGTGTCAGAACTAAAGTAGAGAGTAAAAAAAAAAAAAATCACATTGGCAGAGATTGTCCTGCCAGTTGTTTACACAGTCAGGGATTCTGTATGTTTCTGTGAACCCCTTTCTGTGACTAAGGGAAACATAACAAAAAATTAATTTTAATTAATTCATAACAACAAAAACAGCAACAATGGAACCTGTTGCCCTGCTATGGAGATTATTCCATAGAGATCAGGACATTAATTATGGTGAGCAAATTCTTGATTGCTTAATGTGAGAGAATAAGATTTGCTCTTAGGAAGTTTTTTTTGTTATTGTTGAATTTTTTTTTACTGTCACCAGGGTTAATGCTGAGGCTGGGTGCCTGCATGGTGAATTCACTGCTCCTGGTAGTTGCTTTTTCCTTTCTTTCTTTTTGTTTTTTAATTTGATTGAGAAGAGTGGAAAACAAGAAAGGAAGAGAAGATACAGAGGGAGAGAGACACCTGCAGCACCTGCAGCACTGCTTGTGAGGCCTCCCCTCTGCAGGTGGAGAGCAGTTGAATTCCAGCTCTTGAGCATGGTACCATGTGCACGTAACTGGTTGCACTGCCACTGGGCCTCCAAGATTTATTTATTAAAAGAACAAGGTGAGGGGGCCAGGTGGTGGTGCATCTGATTAAGTGCACGTGTTGCAATGTGCAAAGATTCCGGTTCGAGCCGCTGGTCCCCCACCTGCAGGGGGAAAGCTTTGTGAGTGGTGAAGCAGTGCTGTAGGTGTCTCTCTGTCTTTTCTTCTCTGTCACCCCCTTCCCTCGATTTCTGGCTGTCTCTATCCAATAAATAAATAAAGATAATTTAAAAAATAATCTATAAAAAACGAATAAGGTGAATGTCATAAGAGTGAGAGATAAAAAGTACAGAACAGACTTGTTAAGTGTTTTGTACACTCAGTCTGTGAACCCTGACATTCCTAAGCACAAATATCTTAAAGGCATGAAGATAGAAGACTTTGCCTAATATCCTCTCCACCAAAATGGAAAGGAGAGATGGCCTAGAGGACCTCACACCAAATAAGACAGGTCAAAACAGACCAGAAATACCAACCTCCCAGTGGTTATATTGCTTTATAGCCCCCATCCTAGGGTGGGTGGTGGCACACCCAATTAAGTGCACATAGTACTAAGCATAAAGGCCTGTGCAATGATACAGGTTCATGCCCCCAGTCCCCACAGGCACTTCATAAGTGGTGAAGTAGGTCTTTAGGTGTCTTTCTCTCTCCATTTCTATCTTCCCCCCCTTTCTCAATTTCTCTCTGCACAAGCCAATAAAATGGGAAAAAAAATAGTCGCCAGGAGCAGTGGATTTGTAGTGCAGGCACTGAGCCCCAGGGATAACCCTGGGTGGGGAGAGGAAAAGGAGAATGAGGAAGAAGGAGGAGGAGGAAGAGGAGGAGGAGGAGGAGGAGGAGGAGGAGGAGGAGGAGGAGGAGGAGGAGGAGGAGGAGGAGAAGAAGAAGAAGAAGAAGAAGAAGAAGAAGAAGAAGAAGAAGAAGAAGAAGAAGAAGAAGAAGAAGGAGAAGAAGAAGAAGAAGAAGAAGAAGAAGAAGAAGAAGAAGAAGAAGAAGAAGAAAAAGAAGAAGAAGAAGAAGAATTTTCTAGCCCTTCTTGCCCATAATATACAGCTTTGTGTTGAAAGTAGTGTCACTGTGGCAAGCTATTGTCACAGAGGCTTTGGGGAAATGTAGTCGCTACATTCAATCCAGCATCCAGGCCAATTTTAGCTGCTCATTAGAAATTAACCCTAACTTTCCTTTCCTTTTATTTTCTTTCCCCCTTTTTTTATCCTCCCCCTTTTTTTTCTTTTCCTTTTTTTTTTTTTTTTTTTTGCCTCCAGGGTTATCGCTGGGGCTCAGTGCCCGCACTACAAATTCACTGCTCCTGGAAGATATTTTTCTCATTTTGTTGCCCATCATTATTATTATTGTTGTCATAGTAGTTGAATAGGACAGAAAGAAATGAAGAGAGGAGGGGAAGACAGAGAGGGGGAGAGAAAGGTAGACACCTGCAGACCTGCTTCACTGCCTGTGAAGCGACCCCCCTACAGGTAGGGAGCCGGGGGCTCGAACCAGGATCTTTATGCCAGTCCTTGCGCTTCTCATCACATGTGCTTAACCCGCTGCCACCGTCTGGCTCCCTCCTTTCCTTTTTTATTGCCGCCCAGGTTATCATTGAGACTCAGTGGTACAAAACAAATCCATGGCTCTAGCAGTCAGTATCTCTCTCTCTCCCTCTCCCTCTCCCTCTCCTTCTCCCTCTCCCTTTCCCTCTCCCTCTCCCTCTTCTCTCTCTCTCTCTCACTCTCTCTCTCTCTCTCTCTCTCCAACAAAACTTTCCCTTTGCAGGTGTGTACCAAAGTCTTGAACCTGGGTCCTCATGCATGATATCCAGTGTGTTCTACCAAGTGCACCACCTCCAGTCTGTCAGCCCAAACATTATATATACTGCTGTGTGGTCTGTTTGTCCTGACAGTGAATGTTTGTGTGCTTATGCTCAGTATGTGAGTGGGGAAGGGGGAATATATGTCATTCATGCTGTGACTTAAGTATGCTAATTGCCTAGTTATTTATTGATTAAACAACTAAAGACGATTTTAAAGGCTCACTTGATCACAAGTTATTGATTCCCCCCTCCCCTCACCTCACCCTGCCCCATCTAGAAACATTACTCTACAAGCAGAACATTGTATCAGTAATAATATTGAAAATCATTTGCATCCAGATGATTTTCTATCTTAATTTTGGTGTTGTGTAATGCCATGTCCTAGGATCACCTTGAAAGTTGATAGAATACAAGGTCAGACCTACAGGGATACAGATGCTACACAGGCTCCTGTGCTGAATATAGGCCCCAGACCAAATTGATGGGAGTTACTGGTAATCATATTTATATGCTTTTCCCATATTTGGGAGCTACTCTCTGCCCAGATCCAGCTTTTTAGTCCTATTTCCAATTCTGACACCATCTCTCTAGACAATACCTTTAGCCCACCTGCATGTTAGCTGTTGGGCTGAGGCAAAAATTAGTAATCATGAGCCTCTTGGAATATACCTAAGACAGACCTACTAGATTTTTCAAAATGGAGACCCCACATCTCATCTTCTATATTTTTACCTTTAGGTTTCTAATAATTAGACAATTTGTTCTGCTTTATATCTTAATGCTTCTCCAGCCACCAAGTTGCAGATGCTACCAGGATGCCAACCTGAATTCCCTGGGTAGATGACCTCACCAATCTGCCCTGGAACATCACCTCCCCAGAACCATGCCCAACTAGGGAAAGATAGAGACAGGATGGGAATATGGATCACCTGTCAACATCCATGTCCAAAGGAGAAGCAATTACAGACGCCAGACCTCCCACCTTCTGTTCAGCATAATGATTCTGGATCTATGTTCCCAGAGAGATAAAGAATAGGGAAGCGTCCAATGGAGGGGATAGGACATTGAACTCTGGTGGTAGGAATTCTGTGGAAATCTTTATCCTATGGTTTTGTCCATCATTATTAAATCAGTGAAAAAATAAAAGTTGATCTAGATGTGATTTTACTTTTTTCCTAATTTGACAAATGGTATGGGTTAGCTCAAGCCTTGCCAGTGACACTCTAATTGGAGGATTCATTAAGAACTTAAAAATGAAAAGCTTCCGGTGAAGAGATAGTTCAGTAGTTATGTAAAAAAAAAAAAAAACACCTTTCAGGGCTAGGTGGTGCTGTACCTAGTGAGTGGACATGTTACAATGTTCAAGGACTGGAGTTCAAGCTCCTGGTCCCCACCTACAGAGAGAACACTTTGCTATCTCCCCAAAATATATCACAGATTCTGTTTGTGTTTGGCTCTCAGTAAATCAGAGGCTTACCAACAAGTTTAGGAAGCAAAGTAGGTGAGTCCTCTGTCCCTGTGGTCCCTGTTTGGAATGTAGCTTTACTGTAAGCAACACCAACAAGATGTTGTCAGACACCTTGTCCTTCTGAGATTTCCAAAGAACTGAAATGAGCGTAAGCTGCACAGGTGCAAGGGTAGGTAGTTTAGGATTCAGACAGGGGAAAAAAATCATTATGTATTCATGACCTCTGTTCCTGTCTCAGAATTAAACATCTAGCTAATGTAGGTCCTGCTAACCCTCAGATGAGGGAAAGAAGGGATCCAAGGTCATGTGATATTTTAAAAGCATCAAGCTCTAACTCCTGGGCACTCCTGCTGGGTTTTCGAGGGTACTTTCTTTACTCACTAATTGTCTCACTGGGGACACGAAGACTACAGTCCCCAGAAGGAATCTCATTCTAAGGCATGCACATAAATGATGTGTTGATACGAGTATTGAAATAGAGCCAAAATATAAGCATCTCTGGGTTCATCTGCTCATGGGTCTTAAGAGCCCTCCTAATAATCTCTTATGTGCTGGGAGAGGGAAAAAATGCCTTATTAGAAATAAAAAATTAAGGCTGGGGAGATAGCATTATGGTTATGCTGAAGACTTCTAGACCAGAGGCTCTGAGCTTTCAGGTTCAATCCCCAGTACACCCGTATGCCAGAGTTGAGCAGGGCTCTGTTTAAAAATAATCATAATGGGGGGCTGGGCAGTAGTGCAGCGGGTTAAGGGCACATGGCGCAAAGCACAAGGACCAGTTCAAGGATCTTTGCTCGAGCCCCAGGCTCCTCACCTACGTGGGGGTCTCTTCACAGGCGATGAAAGAGGTCCCCCTCTCTATCTTAACCTCCTCTCTTAATTTCTCTCTGTCCGATCCAACAACAATGACAATACAATAATAATAATAACAACAACAACGATAAACAACAAGGGCAACAAAGGGGAAAAAATAGCCTGCAGGAGCAGTGGATTCATAGTGCAGGCACTAGGCCCCAGCAGTAACCCTGAAGGCAAAATAAAATAAAACAAAAATAATCATACTGACAAAAATTTAAAAGAAGCCAAAATATAAGTAAATAAATCAAATAATCAAACCAGACATTGTATAATGGGGGGTAGGGATATTCAGTTCCGTATCAGCCTTCCCCCAAGTCTTTTTTCCCCTAAGTTTTTTTTTCTTACCAATTCCTTTTTCTCTGTTTATTTGTTTAGTTTTATTAGTGATTTAATACTGATTTACAAAATTATGAGATAACAGGGGTATAATTCCACACTGTTACCACCACCAGAGTTCTGTGTCACCATTCTCTCCACTGGAAACTGCAGTAGTTTTTCCGAGGTCACAGATATGGGTTGCCTATTATTTGTACAAACAAATAAACATATATTTGCCCACTTTTTTCTATTTTCTCTTCCCAAGTCACACTTAAACCCATTACTACTTCTGAATGTCCTTCCTTTTTTCCTCTCCTCTCTCCAGATCCCGATGGAGTTGGAGTTCAGAGTCCTCTGGTCATCTTCCCCGTATGTTAGAGCTTTTTTTTTTTTTACCCTCTTTTAAAGACTTTTCCAGTTTGGAGGCAGGGGTAGATACCATAATGGTTATGCAAAGAGACTCTTGTGACTGAGGCTTCAATGTCACAGTTCAATCCCTTGCACCACCATAAGCCAAAGCTGATCAGTGCTCTGGAAAAATAAACAAATCCCAGTTCTGAAAAACAGGCTAGTCCATTCCATGTCTCTATGCAAATAACTGCCCATTGTTTTCAGGTGTGGAGATTGGGGCTGGCCACTCCTGAATTCTGGCCTTTTAATTCTATTTTACAAGTATCCATTTCTAAGTTAGCAGAACCTTTTTATTCTTTCTTCCAAGTGTCCATTTTTTCATGGCCCTGCTTCCTCATGTCACTCTTCTCCTGTGAGTCAAATTCCCATTGTTCCCAGGAGCCCAGGTGGGGTGGAAAGCACCAGTTCCCGGGCCCGCAGGCTGGTTCATCTCAAACCATTCATTTTCTTTTGTTTTCCAGGGGTATAGGTTGGAAATGTCCATTTTCAAGACTTGTCTTGAAATTCCAATTCCAGTATCAGTGGAAAAATAAAAATAAGTAAAATTCCTGAATCTGGGTGAGGATTTTTTTTTTTTTTAAGATTTATTTATTTGAGAGAGAACCAGGGACCTCCTTGCTTGAGACACCAATGCCTTCTCCACTGCACCACCTCTCAGGCTATGAGTATGAATGTTCTTATAAATACCTCTTTGCTCTGGCCTCCAAAGGAAACTCCACCCTGGGTGTCCAGGCTGAGTATCTGAGCAGTTGCAAGTACCGATTCCTAAAACTTAGCAACTCAAAACAGAACAAGTCTTTCCTTTGCTAGCACTTGACTTTCCATAGCAGAGAATATATCAGTAGCTGGTCTGGTATTCTGCAAGTATCAGACCCACTCCTTTCCAGGCAGAAAAGATCAGACAGACAAGGTCAACACTGGATCTGCCTACAGAGGGTCAAGTTCCTTTTAAAGCGCAAGGACGATGGCCCAAGGATTAAGCCAACACCCTTAACTTTCAGTGCAGTGAACACTTGGAAATGCAGTGCTCATGGATTTGAAGATTAAAATTGATTTTCTTTTCCTTTTACTGATTGATTGATTTTGATGGAAGAGATACACAGAGAGAGAGTTCTATTTTACGGTGGTTCCAGGGATTGAACATGGGATTTTGAGATCTCAATTATATACTAACACCATGCCCTATTAATGTGAACTATTTCTCCCAGCTCCAAAAGAGAAGAGAAGAGAAGAGAAGAGAAGAGAAGAGAAGAGAAGAGAAGAGAAGAGAAGAGAAGAGAGAAAAGAATAAAAGCTGGGGAGACAGCATAATAGTTATGCAAAAGACTTTCATGCCTAAGGTCCCAGGTTTAATCCCCAGCACCACCATCAACCAGAGTTGAGCAGAGTTCTGGAGTCCCTCTCCCTCTCCCTCTCCCTCTCCCTCTCTCTCTGTCTCTCTCTTTCCTCTTCCCCTCTCCTCCCCACTCCATTAAAATATGAAAGTAGGGGGCCTGGGCGATAGTGTACCAGGTTAAGCATACATGACATCAAGCTGAAAGACTTGAGCAAGGATCCTGATTCGAGCCCCCAGCTCCTGACCTGCAGGGCAGTTGCTTCACAGGCGGTGAAGCAGGTCTACAGGTGTCTGTCTTTCTCTCCCTCTTTCTGTCTTTCCCTCTTTTCTTGATTTCTCTCTGTCCTATCCAGTAACAACAATAGCAATAATGACAGCATTAATAGCAATGACAACTACAAAATGGAGAAAATGGCTTCCAGGAGCAGTGGATTCACATTGCTGACACCAAGCCCCACCGATAACCATGGAGTCAGTAAATAAATAAATAAATAAATAAATAAATAAATTTTTAAAGTCATCTTTCAAATAGCCAATCTTGCCCTTCATTGAATAAATAGCAGCTGTGCAATACCATATGCCAACCACTGTTGTAAGGAAGCAAAGCAGACAAAATTCCTACCTTACTGGAGAAAAAATAAATAAATTGATTTAATGACAATATCCCCACAGAGATCATTACCAAAACAACCCAATTCCTGATGAGTGGTATGTAGGTTTGTAGTTTTGCTTACTCTCAAAGGCATTTTATGATGTCCTTGAATGTGAGAGTTAGACAAGGCATAAGTGGCACAGAATGCTATTTTCTTTCTCCAAGGCTGGCATTGTCAAGCCAGGGAGCTAGCAAAAATGCCCAGTGTTATGTTTGGAGGCAAACTCAGCCAGACTTACCACAGTTTCAAGACTAAAGTGTCTAAGTGAAAGCTTCTAATCCTGCCGCCCACAGTCCTCACCTGGGCCTCAGCTCTCATGAGGCTGCTATCTCTTTGCCTGTGCGGCTGGGGGCCAGTGTCAAACCACTGCACAGCCGTGTCCACACAAAGGTGGACAGTGGCCTTGGGGAGACTTTGCAAGTGCCAGCTGGATGGCATCCAGCCATTTAGAGGTGAAAGTGCTCTCGCCTTGGACCATACCCCCAGACATTTAATTCACCAAGATGGAATGACAAGCAGGCCATTGCTCTGTTTCCTTTCCTTTTTCATTTTTTACTTTTTTTGTATCTTTTTTAAGAGGAAGGGGGAGATAGAGAGGGAGAGAGACAGAGAGACACCTACAGACCTGCTCCACTTCTCATGAAGCTTTCCTCCTGCAAGTGGGGAGTGGGACGTGGGGACTTGAACCCATATCCTTACGCAGATCCTTGTGCTTAGTACTATGTGCACTCAACCTGGGCACCCTACCCATCTTTACTTTTTAAAAAAGACTGATTTATGAAGCCAGGTGGTGACACACCTGTTTGAGCACATGCTACAATTCACAAGGGCCTGGGCTCAAGCCCCCAGTGGGGAATGGGGAAGCAGTGCTAAAGGTATCTCTGTGATTCTCTCCCTCTCTATCTCTCTGACTCAGTTTATCTGTCTCTATCCAATAGACAAAGAAAGAAAGAAAAGAAAATTGATATTTAAAAGGGTTGATTTACTTATTGAAAAAAGAGAGGAAAGTATCAGAGTGCCACTCAGGCACAAGCAATTCTGGAATTCCAACTCAGGACTTCATGCTTAAGACTCCAAGGCCTTATCTACTGTATCCCCTGATAGGACATTCACCTTTCTGTCCTCGTCTCTCTTCATCAACAGATGATGCCTGGGAATACCTGAATGCTGATATTGCTATCTTGAGCAGGCTAATAAGTATCATAGCAATAAAAGCAATTTTCCCTCCTCTCTCAAATTTACAAGTAACAATAAGAATAATGGCAATAAAATAAAAGTTCATATGGACACAGGCACTAGAACTTGGTGTTGCTTTAAAGACATTTGCTTTCATTAAAACAAAATATGCAACAGAACTCCTTGATTACTTTGGTATGTTTCATTTACCCGCGTAAATAAACCCACCGCTTTGGAGCTGAGAAGGCTGCTATTTTAAAGATGAAAAAATTTCAGCTTCTGGGTGACTGCTTTCATTGAGCACAGCTTCAAATGAATTTATGAACTGTTCTATAATGTTTTGTGCATACACCAAATGGCAGGCTGTAGGCAGAAGCCCAATATATGTTTAGCTAGTATATAATAAACATAATATTTACATGGGCTATGTGCTGTGTTAAGAATTGAGAGCGCTTGTTCTATAAACTGTTATTGAATTCTTGAATGTGGGGCCCTCACCCATCAAGATTCCAGAAAAAATTCTGGAAAGAGATCCTGACCTAGTCCTAACACGCGCGCACATACACACACACACACACACACACACACACACACACACACACACACACACACACATCCCCTTCATTAAAAACATTTTTAATCAAGTTTTGATGATGATCTCATTTTCCTTGGTCACTAGAATGACAACACCATTGAAGATACTGGTTGGAGGTTTCATTTCTGTGGTTTTGAAGAATGTTTCAGGGACTGAAAGAAAAAAAAATAGGCTGCTAGACAGAGAAATCAGTTCATTTCCTGAGTAATAAACAGCAAGTCCATGTGTGTGTGGGGTGGTGTTGCTGAATAAGCCTATATGGAAGTATGTAATTTTTCTTTGAAAAGCCCACTAGTTAGGCACTGTAACACTTCGATTGCTATTTCTACAGTGCAAACACGATATTGGAAATTAAGTTGCCCCAGCAAATTCAGTTTAGTGGAAATTTGTTCTGAATAAAATGATGCTGGCGGCTCTAGAACATTGAATTTGCCCACCAAATAATATCTTAGAAATACCACTTCAGAAGAAATCAGCTCTAAATAATTGATAAATGTGGTTTGTTTAGAGACCTTTTGACCTCAGTAATAGAAAGTAAAAACACATTTCAGTTATTAAAGTCACATAGAGTCCCTCTGCTGGGTTGGGGGAGCTTTTAATGTGAAGCTGGGCACTGCAGGGGCTATTGTGTATAAGCCTAGAGACATTTCTTAGCCATCACTCTTGGATTTGGGTCAGCCTCCTTGGGGAAAATGGGAAAAGATAAATGTATAACTTTTCACTATCCGCAAGAAAGCTGCAGAGATTTTAAACACAGAGACCTATTGGAAGTGACATTTTTTTTTCCAGCAAGCCCTTTCTGAATTACTCTTTTTCTCCAACTCTCTTCGCTTAGTCTCCCTGTCCTACCTCCCTCACCCTGTCTTTAGAGAGGTTTAAATCTACCTGCTGTTGAGAGAAGGAAAGTTAACATTTCCTATTCCTGCAAGATGTTCCATATTTCATAAGAGCAACAGCTCTGATCTGCTAAGCTAAAAGCCATTTTTCTGAAGTTTCATAGAAGAAATAGCACAACGCTATTTGGGGGTTATAGTTTTGTGGATTGTTATTACATTAAAAATGTTATTTACATTTTATAACATGATTATCAAAATCATGAATGCACATTTATTATCATCATCACTATCTTTTTATAGCCTAGAGTCTTCTCAGCTCTGGCTAATATGGTGCTGGGACTTGCACCTGGACCTTTGAACCTCAGACAGGAAAGTCACTTGCAAAACCACTATAGTGGGTGTGGGCCTGCTGGTGGTGCACCTGGTTAAGCACTGATGTTGCATTCCACTGACATTCAAGCCCCTGCAGGGAAAGTTTCACAAGTGATGAAGCAGGACCGCAGAAGTCTCTCTTTCTCTCAATATCTATCCATCTATCTTTCTCTATCTCCCCCTCCCTTCTCAATTGTTCTCTATCCAATAATAAATATATAATATTTTTTTAATTTTTTTAATTTATTTATAAAATGGAAACACTGACAAGACCATAGGATAAGAGGAGCACAATTCCCACCACCAGGACTCCGTATCTCATCCCTCATCATGATAGCTTTCCTATTCTTTAACCCTCTGGAAGTATGGACCCAGGGTCATCATGGAGTGCAGAAGGTAGAAGGTCTGACTTCTGTAATTGCTTCCCCATTGGACATGGGCATTGACAGGTTGATCCGTACTCCCAGCCTGTCTCTCTCTTTCCCTAGTGGGGCAGAGCTCTGGGGAAGCAGAGCTCCAGGACACATTGGTGGGGTCATCTGCCCAGAGGAGTCCAGTTGGCATCATGGTAGTATCTGGAACCTGGTGGCTGAAAAAGAGTTAACATATAAAGACATATAAATTGTTGACTATTCATGAACCTAAAGGCTGGAATATTGCATTAACCTAAAGGCTAGAAGATTTGGGGGTCTCCATTTTGGAAATAGCTAGTAGATCTATTTTATTTATATTCTAAAGAGCCATAACTTGATTAGTTCTTTCCTGAGCCTGACATCAGATATGCAGGTAGACCCAGGTTATTGTCTGAAAAGATGATGTCATGGCTGGAAAAGGGGCTAGAAAGCTGCATCAGGGAAGAGAGTAGCTCTCAAATATGGGAAAGGTGTATAAATATTGTTGACTATAAACCCCATCAATTTGATCTGGGGCCCATATTCAGCATAGAAGCCTATGTAACCTCTACATCCCTGTAGGTCCAAACTTGCATTCTGTGATCATCAGTAGGAAAATTCCGAGTTGCACCAATTTCAGGACCCATCTTCTCCAGGGGGTAGATAAGAGTATGTTATCCAACCCCTCTTTGGAGGATGGAACATTCTCTACCATTGATCCACATTGAGGGAAAGGTCCTATGGGGCCCCTTATTTACTTTTTTTAAAAAATTATCTTTAAAAAAAACACTATGCTAGCTTCCAGGCCCCATTAATACCAATTCAAAACACAACTTTCTACATGTATTTTATGGGTTAGAGAGGTGAGTAGAGTGTACCCTTTGCATGTATGAGTTTCTGGCTTCAATCCAAGGCATATGGCCATAAGGCCCAGCAATTTCACTTCTGAGTATGCACTTCAAAAAGTGAGAAGAGAGACTCAAACAGCTATTTACACACTTGTTTTCATATAAGCATTGCTCACAATAATACAGAGGTAAAAGCTATCTAGTGCCTGTTCACAGATGAATAATCAAGCTATGTGTGGAATATTATTCAGTCATGAAAAAGGAGACATTCTGATACACACTACAATGTGAATGAGCCTTGAAGACATTGTGCTACATGAAATGTGGTCAACCACAAAAGGACAAAAATAGTGTAAGAAGCCACTTCTATGAGGTACGTTAAGTTGTCAAATTCAGAAAAGACAAAAAGTAGAGTGGGAATGAGAAGCTAGTGCCTAGTGGGCTCAGAATTTCCAAATGGGAATATGAGATGGTTCTGCTGTTGGATGATGGTGATAGCGAAACAATATGAATGTACTTAGTGGAACTGAAATCTGCACTGAAGAATAGTTAAAATGGCAACCCAGGAGGTACTGCAGTGGTTAAAGCATTGGGCTCTCAAATGTAAAACACAAAGTCCAGTTTCTGGCATCGCATGTGCCAAAGTGATACTCTGTTTGACTCTCATCATCATCATCGTCTCTCTCATTAATAAGTAAATCTTTTAAAAAATGAGTAATTAACGGGGTCGGGCGGTGGCGCAGTGGGTTAAGCGCATGTGGCGCAAAGCGCAGGGACCGGAGTAAGGATCCCGGTTCGAGCCTCGGGATCCCCGCCTGCAGGGGAGTCGCTTCACAGGCGGTGGAGCAGGTCTGCAGGTGTCTGTCTTTCTCGCCCCCTCTCTGTCTTTCCCTCCTCTCTCCATTTCTCTCTGTCCTATCCAACAAGGAACGACATAAACAATGGCAATAATAATAACCACAACGAGGCTACAACAACAAGGGCAAAAGGGGGGGGGGGGGAATGGCCTCCAGGAGCGGTGGATTCATGGTGCAGGCACCGAGACCAGCAATAACCCTGGAGGAAAAAAAAAAAAGAGTAATTAAAATGGGTAAATTTTCTTAGGCATATTTTGGCATAATAAAAAAGAATAAGTGCTACTACTCACTAACAACTCCTCATTAAAAAAAGAAGTGAGAGCTAGGTGGTGGTAGACCACACCTATTATGATGTTCAACTTCCCATTCTCTACCTGAAAGTGAGGAAGTTCCTCACTTGGTGAAGCAGGGCTACAAGTGCCTCTCATTTTCTCTCCCTCTTTACCTCCCCCCCCAACCTCAATTTCTCCTCATCTCAATCCAAAACAATTCAAAAAAAATTTTTTTAAGAAACTAATAAAGGAGATATGAACAGAGCTTTCTATTCAAGCCAATAAAAGTCTGACCCAAAGGCAAGTCCCATTGAACATATTTGCTGATTCTGTTCTGTAATTCATTTTCTGCTACTTTTGCTATTATCTTCTTGTTTCTGGTTTCTGATGGGTTTTTTTTGTTGTTGTTGTTGGTTGGTTGGTTGGTTGGTTGGTTGGTTGGTTTTTTTAACTCTAAAGAAGATAATTGAGTTTGCAGGGGCTAATTTCCTCAACTGTAAACATTTTCTTCTAGTTATAACTTACAAGAGAATTCTTATTAAGTATGGGTAGTTACATTAAAGACAAATTTATTTGCTTACAAGAGAATTCTTATTAAGTATGGGTAGTTACATTAAAGACAAATTTATTTGCTTTTCTTTGAGCACATTGTGGTATTCTTTGGTGTCACATGGTTTTGTTTTTTCATTAAAAATAGTTTTACTCTCCACCTTCTGCATCCTACAATGACCTTGAGTCCATACTCCCAGAGGGATAAAGAATAGGAAAGCTTCCAATGGAGGGGATGGGATAGAGAGAACTGGTGGTGGGGACTGTGTGGAGTTACTCCCCTCTTATCCTATGGTTTTGTCAATGTCTCCTTTTTTAAATAAATAAATTTTAAAAAATAAAAGCCACAAAAAATATTTTTACTCTTTCCATCTGACCTAGTTCTCTCACATTTAAAGTAAGTTCTGGGTTTACTCATAGGAATGCCATCTGAAATTCATAGTTCTATAAATTCACTTAATCTTAGCAGACTGACTGTCCGCATCTGCTATATCATAAAACTTTAAGTGAATCCTAAGTGCCTCTCACAAATATACTTGTATTTCCTGTTTTTCTTATTCTTCTGCCCATGACCAGGTGAGCATGCCAATGCTAATAGTTTTCCTGTGTTCATTCACAAAGAACTTAAACTTTTATTACCCGAAACCAAATCGAGCCTTTCAGAAAGGATGATCTGGCATTCATACTTTTACCTGCTTCCTAGACAGTTTCAACATGAACATTATAGCCAGTTCATTCTTATTTGTTAATTTTGACTAACCAACATAAATTGTCTATTCTGAGTGATGTAGATGTACATAGAAACTAAAATATTCTTTCTGGGATCAGAAAAGAATGACTATTGAGCTGACAAAATTCCAAACAGTGAAATTTGTTGTTACAGTGTTTGTTGCAAAAAATCACAGATTTTGTTTGATTTCCTATGGCTATGTCTGGCAAAGATCAAATTAAAGGTACTGCTTGAGAAAAGCCTCGTAGTGCTCTTAAACAAGTCAGCCTTTGATGAGCACCCGGTGCCCAGTTACATGAAGGAAATTTGTTGCCTGATCATTTGACCTTGAATCCTGCTTTCATGACATCAATCACTCACTCAACAACTCCTTTCTTCCTTAAAAGATTTTTTTTTCCATGTTCACAAACACCGGCTGTGAAAGCATGAGTTCCGTGTGGAAAGCTTTCATTACATGCCACTTTGTGCAGTAGGGAAAGAGGTTTGTGTGTGTTTCTCTACGCACACAACTTTACGGCTACTCAAAAAAAAAAAAAAGCTAAAAATTGTTGTTCATGTCAGAGACAGGAAAAAAAATGCTAGAATAGAATGAGTCCATCGCTTTCAAAAATATGAGGAAAGTCTAGTTACATGATGCCATTTTACCTCTTTTAAGTGGCATACATTACATGTGTCTTCTGGGTCTATGCTACTGTGATCCGCATACTTATAATTTAATTATAATTTTAGTTGTAATTAAAACTCTGTGGCTGAATTAGCCCATTTTTCTTCAGATTCTGGTTAAATTCATACAGGTGCAGCCTACATTCATGGCTTTGTTTGACTAAACGAATAAAATAAAACTTAGTTCTCTCTGTTCCATTCACTCAACCAAGGTTTAGTTCACATCTAACTTCTTATTGCATTGTAACCGAAAAAAAATTACAATTTATTTTCCATAATGACTTTTAGTCTTGTTTTATAAATTTTTAAAAAATATTTTTACTTTATTGATTTATTTTGGATAGAGACAGAAATTGAGGGGGAGGGGAGACAGGGAGGGGAGAGAGAGAAAGTGATACCTGCATCATTACTTTTCAGCTTCTGAATCTTCCCCACAGAATGAGACCAGCAGCTTGAACCTGGACCATGACACATTGTAGCTTGTGTGTTCTATCAAAGGCATCACCACCTGCCCTGCCCCACCCCATGCAGGCCGGAAAAAAATATTACAATTTCTCTCTAATGTGCATACCCAGCTTTTCCTGTCTTCTCTAATCAAGTCAGCAAGTCTATTCCTTCCCAGTGATATGATTCTCATATCCAAATGCAGTACCATTTTCATTTCATTTGTTATTATCAATAGTAGTCCAGCAACATTACTCTGCCATCAATCCAATATGCAGTACCTAGTTTAATCCCAGGCTCTCTTTGTCTTTGAACTTTCCAAATCACAAGTCTCTCCTCATTCCCTCAGTAACTTAGCTCATGAAAAGAAACTGGAGCACAAATCTTCCTCCAGTGCTGCTGGGGACTCGAACCCGGGTCATACATATGGTAAAGCAACACACTACCCAAGTGACCTATTTTGCCAGCCTGTATTCCTTGCCTTTCACTTGGATTACTACAACCCTTGTCTTTTCATCCTCCCTCACCCTCTATATACATACCAAGAGACATCAATCCCACCAGTGTCTAAACAATATCTTTAAAAGGTCACTATCATACTATGGCCCAGCTGTGCTGATTGACTTATACTATTCATTCTCAAATTTAACTCATTTAATCACTAGGTGTTTCTTTAGTTCCTGATATGTGTAATAAACCCTTCATAACCAAATATGCTAGAATCTTACTCTGCTTCCCCTCACCACCTAGTAGTTACTGTGGACTTTATCTGAGGGATTCCATCATAATATGGACTCCAGAGCAGGCTAGACCCCTGGATGTCTCCATAGCACTTCCCATGTTCTTTCTTCTCCCTATTTCCAATTTCTTCCATTTTTCTTTCCTTCAACTCAAATGATTTCAGTCGTGGTACTTTTTCCTGATGATTCCAAGCTTCATTAATGCCATTCTACTCTGGAAAGCACCTAACCAATCCAATTCAATTTCATGTTTACTCTTTAGCATGGGATACAACAACTTCTTGCCACCGATTTGTAAGCTTATTCAGATGGCAATTCACTTCTTTGATCTTTCAGTAACTGGGAGCACCCAGAATGCTTCACAGGTAGCAAAGACATGTTGGTTGGGGGTTGGAGAGACAGCATAACGGTTCTGCCAAAAATACTTTCATGCCTGAGGCTCTGAACACCTAGTTTCAATCCCCAGCACAACTATAAACCAGAGCTGAACAGTGTTCTGAGTTCTTGCTCTCTCAGTATCATTCCTTCTATATCTTTCATTAAGAAATACAAATGAAATATTTTTAAAATAATAACATGTTGACATGTTGGTTGATTACTTAGCCCTCTTCTACCAAATTGTCTAGGCAACTTTTTTTTTTGTTTGTTTCCCAAAGTTATTGCTGGGACTCTTTTCAAGCACTACAAATCCACTGCTCCTGGCAGCCATTTTTTCCTTTTTTATTTTTTTTTCCACTTTATTCAGTAGGACAGAGAGAAAATGGGGGGGGGGGAGTCGGGAGAGAGAGACAAAGAGACATCTGCAGACCTAGTTCACTGCTTGTGAAATTCCCCCTTGCAGGTGGGATGTGTGGGTTTGAATCTGGGTCCTTGTGCAGGACCTTGCCACCACCTGGCCCTGGAAACTTTTTTTAAACTATATCTCCCTTAAGTGCAACAACAACAAGAAAAAAAAAAGCTGAGGGGATTAAATAACAGTGATGACTACTGAATAAGAACCAATATTCTGGGAGTCTGGAGGTAGCAACAGGCTAAGCGGCACGTGGCGCAAAGCGCGAGGGCCAGCTAATGGTTCAAGCCCCGGCTTCCCACCTGCAAGGGAGTCGCTTCACAGGTGGTGAAGCAGGTCTGCTGGTGTCTGTCTTTCTCTCCCCCTCTCTGTCTTCCCCTCCTCTCTCCATTTCTCTCTGTCCTATCTAACAACGGCGACATCAATAACTACAACAACAATGAAAAACAACAAGGGAAAATAAATATTAAAAAAAAAGAAGAACCAATATTCTTCAGGAAATAATGTATAATTGGATAGCTCTTGCAAGAAAACAATGGACAAAAGTCAGACCTATTTCTAGGTACTTTTTCACACCCTCTCAAGATAAGGCACAATCTAGTAGACAATTATGGATGGCATGAAAATACATTTTGGGAATTACTGAACTAGATCCTTTTGATTATTTACCTCTTTAAGACAGGAAGTACTCATAACTGTTTGGATTAACAGGGTGGGTGAGGATGGTTCCAACATACCCGTGACTGAGAGATGTTGGTCTCAACTCCCTGAATAATTTGCCTGTGCAAACACCATGGATGCTTCTGGAGAGTCTAGTGAACACAGGAAGAAAGTTCAGAAATTCCATTTCCTGCTGGACTTGGTTGAGGGGAGACCTGAAAGGTGGGAGCTGCTGTTCCCCTTGGCCAAGAGACAATTGTCTCAGAGTGTTCTGTTTTGTTCTAGCTGGAGTGTGTCTACTTATCAGAAGCAGGAAATTGCATTTTAACTTGGGTCTGTAGGATGCCTGCCAGGGAGGGGCTGATCTGGCGAGGAGGGTGGAGGTGGGAGGAAGACTGGGCCAGAACAGTCAGTGCTAGACCCACCACTCACTCACTACAGGGCCTGAGGCCATCAGGAGGTTGGCAGGAAGAAAAAACAGCATTCAGAGACATGGGGGTGAAGAGTTAAGCAAATGTATCTTTTTCAGGTGTGAAGAAATCCAGAAACTTTTTTTCTGGTTTCCAGGGGACCCTTTGCTCCCACCACCCTGCAGTTAGAGCATCCTTCTCTGCTATGTAATCTGAGTGCAGATTCTGTTCAAGCCCTGCAAAGGGAACAGAAGGCCAAGTTCTCTGATGCCAGATTACAGGCACGCTGATACTGAGATATTGAGATATGGCTATCTCCATTCCATGAAAGAGCTAAGGGGGTGGGGGGGGGGGCTGCAGGGAAAGCCTATTTCCTGAGAAGCCTTTTGTTTGTGTTCTGTTTTTAATGAATGGGGTAAGAGATGTGAGGACTAATTTTAGCTAATGAAAAGACAATGAGAGCTATTAGGAAATTTTAATATACAGGAATAGGAAAGCAAAAACACATTTATTCACTCTTCTGTAAACAAGAGCAAATAAATACTAATTGGACATTTAGCAATTAAAATCTGATCTAATAGAATGCATAGAAGTGGTTGCATCTTACCTTTTAAATAGGTGCACTTAGAAGAAGAGATTCGTCTATATTTCAAGTAAAAGGGGTGTTTTGTGTGTGTGTGTGTGTGTGTGTGTGTGTGTGTGTGTGTGTGTGTATACACAGGAAAAAAAGCAAAGACAGACTTCAAATACTAAATATATAATTACACACATACATATAAAGAAAAGTGAAATCCATGAGAAAGCAAAACAGCATGAGAAAATATGACTAAAATTACCACTGAAAGTCTAAACTGGTAGTGTATGATAATTTGTATTCTTAAAGACTTTTCATTCTTTTATATCCCTGTAACTCAGACCGTGTTATAATTATCAGTCTAGTATTACATGTTAGTGAAATAATGAATACACAAACATACTATTATAGCTTCCCAAATCTTGGCTGCTTTTCTTCTTCATTGTAATACTTTTCCAGTAAAGAACCCACTAGAGGAGGTGTTATTCTGCTAGTGCTGGTCTTTATTTTACTGTAGCTGATATCCCATCTTCTGTAATAATATTGGAGAATTGCAGCTCACAAAATAAATCAATACAACCCAGGTTTATCTTCATGTAAAAAAAAAAGTTCTGTACTTGGAGAATGGTGTGCATACCTCTAAACAGATTTTTCCATAATCTATTTAATATAAAAATATTCTGAAGGTTAAGCAGAAAGACAAGGAAGGAGAAGAAAGAACTCAAATTTAAAGAAGTTGTTTCAGTATCTTTAAAAATATACTTAAGTTCAGCAGAGAAGCAATTATAGAAACCAGACCTTTCACCTTCTGCCTCCATAAAAAAGTTTGGTCCAAACTCTAGTGTACTTCTGCTTTCTTACTTTGGTGCCATACTCCAAACTCAGTCAATTTCTGCTTTGTACACTAGAGTTTGCAGTGAGTACCTCCCTAATACTTCCTCTCCACTTTTCCAAGCTTTGGGTCCATGATTGCTCAAAAATTTGTTTGGCTTTGTATGTTAACTCTCTTTTCAGTCACCAGGTTCCAGGTGTCATCAGGATGCCAGCCAGACTTCCCTGGATTGAAGACCCCACCAATGTGTCCTGGAGCTCAGCTTCCCCAGAGACCCACCCTACTAGGGAAAGAGAGAGGCAGACTGGGAGTATGGACCGACCAGTCAACGCCCATGTTCAGCAGGGAAGCAATTACAGAAGCCAGACCTTCTACCTTCTGCAACCCACAATGACCCTGGGTCCATGCTCCCAGAGGGATAGAGAATGGGAAAGCTATCGGGGGAGGAGGTGGGATATGGAGATTGGGTGGTGGGAATTGTGTGGAGTTGTACCCCTCCTACCCTATGGTTTTGTTAATTAATCCTTTCTTAAATAAAAAATAAAAAAATAAATAAAAGTTTGGTCCATATTCCCAAAGGGATAAAGAATAGGGAAGCTTCCAAAGGAAGGGATGGGATATGGAACTCTGGTAGTGGGAACTGTATGGAATTATACCCCTGTTATCTTACAGTCTTGTCGATCATTATTAAAACTCTAATAAAAAAATAAATGCTACAAATACTTGAAAAATGTTTGTTTGAATATTTAACAGAAATGTTAAGTAGTTAGGATTCCACCATGTATTTTGTTAGTATAAATAAGGAGTAAGAGCAAAATTAATTAATATTTAATTTTTCTTAACCACTGAGGCACTTTTCCTTTCGTTGAAAGTGCCTAGGCTTCTTCTTCCTCTTCTTCTTCTTCTCCTTTTCTTCTTCTCCTTCTTTTAATTTACTTACATGCCAAACAGTTCTGGTTAAAACATAGTTAATGTACCAACTGCAATTAGCCAACTGTCAAAAGCTCAACTCCCAACCATTGATAAGCTTCATTTAACTAATTTGAGAAGTGGAAATTTGATTTTTTTTTTCCAGGAAGATAGCTTGTTTCCTTACTTCCTGTCAAGAGAGCCAAATCCTGTGACCTGTAGCTAAAAGGACTCTTTGTAATTAAGACAGGGATTCTCCAAGTGAACAGTTCTCACAGTAGGAGGTACTTTTTTTGTAAAGGGGAGACCCAGAGAGCAAGGGGGAGAGAGGAAAGAACGAGAGATGGGAGCACAACTGAGCTTAACGAAGTAATCAGAGCACAGCCAATGCCTAGCCCCCTTCTGGGGACCCCACCCCACCCCTTTCTCTCTTCTTCTCCTCTCCTCTCCTCCCCTCCCTTTCCCTCCCCCTCCCCTCCCCTCCCCTCCCCTCCCCTCCCCTCTCCTCCCCTCTCCTCCCCTCTCCTCTCCTCTCCTCTCCTCTCCTCTCCTCTCCTCTCCTCTCCTCTCCTCTCCTCTCCTCTCCTCTCCTCTCCTCTCCTCTCCTCTCCTCTCCTCGCAGACCCCCTCCCTTGCTGCCAGGCCAGCTCTGCTGCCATTGGCTCTGTGTCCATTTTCTGGAGCACCCAGTCTATTAAGACCTCGGCCCGCTGGCCTATGGCAGGGCCCGGCTTGCTCCTCACTGCCCTCGCACAGACAACCAGAAACTGATCAACCGTGTTATATCAATAACATTCTCACACCAGGTTGTGTAAATTGATCTTTTACAATTTCTCTCGGTGACAGTCTCTGTAACCAACAAGATAAATCATTCCTCCTGTGGCTTTTTTATTGATTGCTGAGACCTGTATAAAAATTACACTGTTCAAGCTGTGAAGTGAACATCCCCATAAAAGAAGACTTTTTATTTACAATCAAAATCTGTTTGGGCTCGGATCAAGTGTAGATTTACTAGCTCAGAGCTGCAAGAACAGTGAAATTTAACAGACTCTAAGAAAATTAAAAAAGCCCTCTGTCACCAAAAAAATAAAATAAAATAAAATAAAAACAGCCACTACAAGCTTCAAGAATATATGCTTTGTGCCTCAAAATTAAGACCGTTATTTTTTATTTTTCTTAATCATATTAATTAGTGATTTATATGACTACAAATTAATAGGAATGTACATAAACACCATTCCCACCACCAAAAGACTGTGTCCCATCCCATCCCCCTCCCCAAGCTGAACATCCACCCTCATGGTCAACCCAGGGTTTTTTTACTTTGGTGCCCTACTCCAAATTTAGTCAGAAAGGGAAACTCAAAGCAGGATTTGACTAAAGACCGTTATTTATTTTTTTTAAAGAAAAGCTTTACACATTCGCTTTTAAGCTTACCAGCCAATGGAAAGCCAAATGATGACAACAACAGGCACTGCACTGAATTTTATTTTTTACTTTCATTTATTTACTTATACTTTATTTATCATTGGATACAGACATGGAGAAATTGAGAGGGAAGAGGAAGATAGGGTTTGAAAGAGACAGAGACACCTACAGCCCTGCTTCATCACTTTTGAAGCTTTCCCTCTGAGGTTGGGGACCAGGAGTTTGAACCTGGGTCCTTGTGCACTATAATGTGTATTGTTAACTAGATGCACCACCGTCTGTCCCCTTTATATTTTTATTTATTTAATCAGCACAGCTCAGCTCTGGTTTATGGCAGTCCTGGGGACTGAACCTGGAATCTTTGGTGCCTCAGGCATGAAAGTCTCTGCATAAAAACTTAGCTATCTCTCCAGCAATTTGCAGTGGATTTTATAAACTAATTCAGATTACCTTATGATTACACCTCCAAGTTCTTGGTATAGTCTTTAAAATGAGAACCTGAATCACATTTATCTTGCCCACAAAGCTTCTACAGTTTAGACAAAATCACAGCACAAGATGTACTCCAGAGAGATTTGATCTTTTAAAGAAAATTCAACTACCATTATTTTGAAGTCAAGAAAAAATTCTTCAATTCCAGTTTAAA